>NC_056745.1:236825835-236830835 GCF_019279795.1 Protopterus annectens
GTATGATTCGGTGGTCATGCAACTATGCTCCATTTGCATGGTTGCCGTGAAGTTAGCCACCTCTGTTTTTAGGAGCCCAAAGTTAGCTTTGGAGAAGCTTTTCATGGTGGTTACCTTTATGGGAGAGATGTGGATTTCCAAAGTGATTAGTTTGCGGTCAGATCTAACCATGGAGGAGTTGACTATTGGTGTAGAGCAATGGTTGCCAATGTTAGTAATGACCAGGTCAAGGATGTTGCTACCTCTATTGGGGATATGAATGAGCTGGTCCAGGGCATTGGAATTAATGAATTCCAGAAAGCGTTGGGCAAGTGTATTGGCACATGAGTAGTTTTCCCAGTTAATGGAGGGGTAGTTGAAGTCGCCCAGTATGAGAGTGTTAGGTTAGACCTTAATATTCTCCAGGGTGCTTAAGAACTTGGAGTGAGTCTTGGTACATGGTTGGGGACCTATAGCAGGATGAGAGCTGAATTGCTGTCTTACCCAAAGTTAGCTGCACCTGAAGTATCTCAGATGCATTATGCTGGGCTACCAGTCTGGAGGTGTGCACATCATTTATGAATATGGAAACACCACCGCCTTTGGAGCTTCGGTCCAAGTACTGGGGCTGAAAGGTATGGAATGAGTTATAGCCTGGTAGTGCAGGGGTGCTTTCTGCTGCCTTGAACAGGTCTCTGTTACAGCACAAATGTTGATGTTCTCCAATTTAAGGAGTGCTTAGAGCAAGTGGATTTTGAGATTTAGACTTACAGCGTTGAGCATCATGACTGTGAGATTGCATTTGTTTGTAGCTGTTACAGTGGTAGTTTAGTCTTTGGAACACCGGCTAAAAAAGGCACTATAGGGGTGGCAAGAGCCTTGGCCAGTATCTGGAAGCCCATTGTTGACAGATGCAGGCCATCTCTGGCAAAGCTCCAAGGTCTCAGTCATGTCATCCCAGGAAGAGAGATACTGGATCCCATTAGAATGACACCAAAAAGATAGCCAGTTGTTGAAATCAATCATTTTCTGCTTGTACTGTGTTATCATTCTGGGTGATGGTAGGATGCTGCTCAGGGCTAGGGTCATACCCACCTGGGCTACGTAATTCAAGAGCTCCTCCATCTCTCTCTTCATGTAGTCCAGGGAGGTACGTCTCAGGTCATTCACACCCACATGTACAATGACAGAGTCATATTTGTACCTGTTGTTGAGGGACCTGAGTGCGTGCGTTATGTGGCGGATCCTGACAGGCAGCTGACTGTTACTTTCTCCTTATTCAGCCTAGTAAGTGGAACATCAGTGTGCTTCACTATTGAGTCACCTATGATTATTGTTTTTGGCATGCTGTTTTGCCTTAGGGGCTTTGGTTGAGTGACACACTGTTTAGGAGAGTTATTGTCTCATGATTAGTGTTGTGGTGGTCGAGTGCATTTCTGCCTTGGAGGCCTCTGCTGTTTGAGTAGATTTTTATTCAGAGCCTCTGTGAAGGTGTGCGTGTGGTTTGTGTTTTTATGTGAGGGCAGTGCTGGTGTGTATTCTGGAGGGCTGTGTGTTTCATGTGGTGTGGTGCAAGTGTTGACATTCTCCTCTTAACCAGCTATTTCAGTCTTGGCTAGAGAGTGGGTGGCTTCCAATTTGGATATATAAGTGCATCTCACGTATATATAAATATATATATATAAATATATATATATATATATATATATATATATATATAAATATCTATATATATATATAGATATATATACATATAGTGTGTGTGTTTTGTTTGATATATAAAATATATATATATTTATATATTTTTATATATATATATATATATATATATATATATATATATATAAATATATATATATATATATATATATATATATATATATATCAAACAAAAAAGTCACACAAAGATTTAAAACTTTTGAAATACAAACTTCTTAAGCAAATGAAGAAAGTATAACTGGGATAGTAGTTTTACAGCTTTCTTTCTGTTGTTTAATACAGAACTTCATCAGAAACATAAAACTGTAATGTCTACACTCGCGTTTTATACTTAAACATCCAATAAAATTTTAACATTGCCATGATGGCATTTCCTACCTGCTCCATTTCAAGACACACCTGATTTTTAGGTTGTCATTCAGGCCCGGAAATTCATCAGCACCAAAATAAAGTTGCCATTTTAACTCTTTCACTTCCAGCAAAGTGTTAACATCTCCAATGAAAGTCTATTGTTGATCTATTACTACAAATTTAAATTTAACAAAACTGGAACAATCAATACTGGGTCTAAATAATGCATTTTTATGGTCTTTATTTTTAATTGCTTGACAGTGTTCCCTTATAAGTCCTTTCAACTGTCTAGTAGTTTTTCTGACACAATATACTCTGCATTCTTCACAGACTCCTAAATAAACCATATTGCTGGAACTACAATTATACAAACCATGCGTAGTATCTTTTATATTGGAAAATCCAATATATAGTTATTTACATACATTTACATAATCACAACTTCTACAGTGCCCACACATAAACATTCTAATTCTGCTAAATTTGGAATTCATACTCATGTCTACTGTCTTTCTCACAATATTCCGTAAAGATACATGTTCTCTTACAGCAAACTTTGGTACTGGACACAAAGTATTGTATAATTCTTGATTTCCTTGAGTAATATGGCAATTCTTTTTTATAATGTACTTGTATGCTCCTCATGTCAACAGAAATAGGTAAAGAGAACCCCAATTTAGTTTCTACAGCTGAATTATTAATATCTGAGACATTAACCATACCTGGAACACTGTTTTTGTTGATGAAACCAAATTTCAAGTTCAATTGATATTTAATATACCTATTAGATTTTATTTCTCCCATACATAAATCAGCTGTTTCTTTAGGATAATGTCTTTCGATGAATAAGTCTATAAGCAACAAACATTCATTATCAAAGTCCCTATCGTTACTAATAATCCTACTCAGTCATACATACTGATCTTTAACTACATTTCATTTCATGAATACTGGACGTTGACTATAATAGTCAAGATAATTATTATGAAAATTTATTTTCTTATAAATATTGGAAATAAAAGTCAGATTAGATTTATCCAAAGTGAGGTCTGTATCCAAAAATTGTACCTTGGATCCAACTCGGATATAGAGATGTGTGTGTTTTTATATATATATATATATATATATATATATATTTATATATCAATATATATATATATGATAGTGTGTGTGTGTGTGTGTATAGATATATATAGATATATGGATATAGGATGCATATATCTGTGTGTGTGTGTGTGTGTGTGTGTGTGTGTGTGTGCGCGTTTGTGCATACATACTTATATATATATATATATATATATATATATATATATTTATATATATATATATATATATATGTACAATAGTATGTATAGCCATGTTGAAATGGTACTCGGGGTGGGGGTGTACTCAGTGGAGTACAAAGAGTGTGCCTCGCTACACCCTTGTGCCATATGTTTCTTAATAAACAAAGGGAGAAGTTGGCATTCTGGGCCACAAATCTTCTTGGTTCTGTTTTACTTATTTCTTGAGCTCTATGATTTGATGCTCCTTTGAAACATTCAACTGATCTTACAAACAGTTTTGCTTTTCTTTTCTTTTCCTGATTCTCCTGTGCTGTCTGTACTCTTAAATGAGTTCAACGTTTTAGCATGTTTTCCATCCAAACCACCATCTTTCCAGTGCTGCACTACTGGCTAAATTCCAGTCTATCATATCATTTTATGCAGAACTCTTGTTTTTCTGCCCACATGTTAAACTTCCTTCACCCTTTAAAACCTGTAGCACTGTTACCACATAGCACTTAGTTTGCCAGTTTGAATTTTTGCTGGGGTGTCTTCTGCATAGTTTGTACATCATCCCTTTGTCAACATTTTGTTGGGTGCTCTGCTTTTCCCCCCACATCCAGAAGGCAGGTGTTTTGTTGATCTCTCAAACTGCCTGTAGGGGGTGTCTGTGTGTGTGTGTGTGTGTGTGTGTGTGTGTGTGTGTGTGTGTGTGTGTGTGTGTGTGTGTCATGCTTTATGCAGTGGTCTGGAGTCCTGAATATTATTATTTTCACTGCAGTTCCAGATGTTTTTCAAAGTGCTGGTATTTGCATCCCTTACTGTACAGGTTAAAGGCCCACTTGTTTAAAAAAAGTTGTTCATGTTCTGTGAGCTGACATGGTTACTGAAATAATTTTAAGCTCTCTTTATTTTTCAAGAGGTGCTGATTATGTGGCTTTTTATCAGTTGTTTATAGCTCCCAGTACCTTGTTTTATTTTTTTTTTTGTTTTTTTCTTTTACTGCTTGTCTTCAGTTTTGTCTGTCTTCTTCGAGTTGTTTTTATGTCTCCATGTTTAGACATTGCAGACTGCTCTGTGTGTTCTCTGAGTTAGAACTCTCCAGTTAAGGAATCAGCTGTCCCACTTCTGGTTTCCTCTTTTCAGCAGGATTTACCTAGGACCATCAATTGCTCTTGCCCTCCCAGGTGAATCTGTCCTGCATGACTTGATCCCACCTTGACTTTATGTCCCTCTGTTAATCTTTTTTCTTTTAGCCCTCTGCCTTGGAAAATGATATTCTGGCTGGCTGCAAGATCGTTCCAGTTCCCAATGAGCCTTTATTTCTTTACTGTATAGATTACCTTAAAACATTTCCTGCTGCTGTTGGCAGTAATACATAACAAGGCAAGGTAGCAAACTACAAAATACTGAAAGCTGTTTTTCACATTTTCTGACTGATTTGCGTTCTGATATTTTAAATCATTATAGTAAGTCTTTATTGTGTAAGACGTTTGTTTCCTTATATGTTTATGTATGCAACTATGAAGTATTTCATCTGATTCATCTCTTGACTAATTATCATAGTAGCTCAGTTGTGATGTACTTATAAATGTTTTATGTTTATCGAACTTTTCTCCTGGGTCTCTGTTGAAAAGGGGTCTTATCTATCCCAGTCAGTTTATATAAATAAACAGGCCTTAAAGA
>NC_056745.1:237135835-237288335 GCF_019279795.1 Protopterus annectens
CAAGGAGTCTTGGCTGGTTACTCTGGACCTCAAGGAGGCATACCTGCATGTCCCAATCAGACACAGCTGCAGAAGATACCTCAGATTTCTTGCAGGAACAGAGCATTATCAATTCTCAACATTGCCGTTTGGCTTATGTACTGCGCCCAGAGTATTCACGAAATGCCTGGCATCAGTAGTTGCACATTGTAGACTCCAGGGGATTCAAATATACCCTTACCTGGATGACTGCCTCATACAAGCATACAGCAAACAAACCTTGATAAAGAATTTGGATTATGTCATTCAGTTGCTACAGGCTTTGGGATACACAGTCAACATTCAAAAATCAAGACTATTTCCATCCCAAAAGATTATTTTTCTAGGAGCAAAACTGGACACTCAATCACAAATGGCTTTCCTCACAGAGGAGAAACAACAGCATTTACCAGATTACTTCAAAAGCCTAGCAAAACTTACCCAGCTGACCGCAAGGAAGATCCTGCAGGCCCTGGGGTTCATGGCATCTTGCATTCTTCTGATTCCTCTAGCAAGGCTGCACATGAGAAAGCTACAATGGTACCTAAACAAACTTATGGTCTCAACACAGCCACAACCTAGAAGACGTAATACCACTCATTCCATGCCTGCAAAGGGAATTCTTGTGGTGGGCTCAAGCAAGCCATTTAAACGAAGGCATGCCTTTCAACAAAGCTCAAGCAAGTCAAACCATAGCAACAGATGCCTCAGATCATGGATGGGGGGCACATATGGAGGGCAGATGCATTCAAGGTCAATGAACTCCCATGGAAATGCCTCTGCACATAAATCAAAAAGAGATGTTGGCAGTGGTACATGCAATGGAAGCCTTTGGAAGATCTCTTCAACAAGGTCATCTGCTAATAAGGACAGACAACACCACTGTCATGTGGTATATAAACAAACAAGGAGGCACTCACTCGTATCCCCTCTGCAGACTAACAATGACTCTTTGGGAAAAGTCCCTGAAACTAAACATCCATTTGCAATCCCAGTTTGTTCCGGGCAAGGACAATGTTCTGGCGGACAGGTTGAGCAGAAATTTCTTGGATCCACACGAATGGATGCTGCATCCACACATTTTCTCACAAATAACAACTGCATGGGGAAGACCGGACATAGATCTCTTTGCTTCTCAACTCAATCATCATCTGGACAGGTTCTGCTCAAGGACACACCATCCTCTAGCCTGGAGAACGGATGCTGTCTCCTTCAGCTGGAATACCCTAACAATTTATGCATTCCCTCCTCTACCATTACTGACCAAGGTGTTACTGAAGATCAAAGCAGAACAACCAAAAGGAATCTTGATAGCTCCAGACTGGCCAAGGCAGCACTGGTATCCCTTGCTACTGAGCATAACTCACACCAAACCGTGGCCCTTGCCCCAATGGCCTCTGCTCCTAACTCAGCACAATTACAGGACTGTTCATCAAAACCTACAAACATTGCAGCTGACAGCTTGGAGGGTTCCATGACTTTAACCCATGTCTCCCTCTCCGAAAAGGTTCAGGAAATCTTGCTGGAAGCACGCAGACCTTCCACCAGAAAAACCTACTCGGCCAAGTGGAAGAGATTCATCATCTGGAATGTCAAAAAGGGCCAGGATGCATCAGTGATGAGCATACCTCAGATATTAGAATACTTGGCAGAAATGTTTCATAGTGGCCTCTCATATTCTTCCATTAAAATTCACGCTTCAGCAATCTCAGCAAATTACAACTGTGACCAACCTGTGTTTTCGCATCCTTTGCTAAGACAGTTTCTAAGAGGGATAAAGAATATCAAACCTCCTAGAAGACCACCAGTTCCTGCATGGGACCTCAACTACGTCTTGGAAAAATTAACTCTTCCTCCTTTTGAACCAGCAGCATCTTCAGAAATGCAATTTCTCTCCTGGAAAACGGTCTTCCTGTTGGCAGTTACCTCAGAAAGGAGAGTCTTGGAGATACAGGCCCTCATGGCAGTACCTCCTTTTCTCATTTTTCATCAGGACAGAGTTTCTCTAAGGACCAATCCTTCATTCATGCCAAAAGTGATATCCAGGGTGTCTCTAAATCAAGCAATCCATCTGCCTACTTTCTTTCCAAATCCTCAAAATAAAGGGGAAAGGCTGCTGCATACTTTGGACATACACAGACAATTATGCTACTACTTGGACAGAACAAAGGCCACCAGGAAGTCTGACCAACTATTTGTAGCCTATGCTGCTGGAGTGCAAGGAAAAGCAGTCTCCAAACAAACAATTTCAAAATGGATTGGACACTGCATCAGATTATGTTACTCCTATCATGGAAAAGGTGTGCCAGCCAATATTAGGCCACACTCAACCAGAGCTACAGCCACATCCACAGCTTTTCTAAGAGGAGTGGCTACAAAGGACATTCTAGAGGCTGCTACATGGAGCTCCGTGCATACATTTACCAAATACTACAACCTGCCTTTATACTCCAGATCCTGAGCAGGCTTTGCTTTGGCAGTCCTGCAGGGCCTTTTAGCTATACCATCCCTTGTTTAGATCTTACCACCCCCAGCTTGGCTATGGTATTCAACCCATATGTCAGGACTGCAGTTGCATTCTTGAAGGACATAGTACAGTTTTGTACCTACCATAAATGTAGATGTCCGATAGATATGCAACTGCAGTCAGGTTTTCCCTCCCTCCTACCCCTCTGCTTTTTTCCTTGGGTCCATTCCCCCTTTCCTATATTAGCTGGGGATATCTGTTATGGTGTATCTGTTTATTACTGTTGTGCATGTCTGGAATTTTTTGTTTATCCATTCACAAAATTTTGCCTTCCTTGGAGGGCACCTGGCATCTGGGGCAAGAAACACTGAAGAAGATGGCGTCGGCGGATGCCTTTATACCCCAGCCACTCTGACGTCGGGGAGGAGGCGACATCAGCCGACGCCGGACCCAGACTTTGGAATCCGGCCAACCGAAGGGCTGCCTGAGGCAGGACAACCCATATGTCAGGACTGCAGTTGCATATCTATCGGACATCTACATTTATGGTAGGTACAAAACTGTACTTTATACATGCTGCTACAAGGTTCTTACCATAATGTGTATATTCATTTCTCTCTCGCTTTATGTATTGTATATATATATATATATGTGTATATATATATATATATATACATATATATATATATGATATGTGTGTGTGTGTGTGTGTGTGTGTATATATATATATATATATATATATATATATATATATATATATATATATATATATATACACACAAATGGTATATATGCAAATGACTCTTAAGAAAGTAGCAGTATTTCATGAATTCATAAATATTGAATGCTGACGAGTTTTTACTTTTCATGTCTTCATGGGTACATTTAGGCTATTAAAGCTAAACCCCGCTAGTTGTAGACATGCATGCTTTGGTCTTTTTTTACTTCTTTTAGCATAAGGAAATTGTTTGGCTATACTTTGCAAACACAGAGCTTAAAAAATCAGGTATAATGTCCATAAGCAGAAATGTACCTGCAAAGTATCCAAGTAATATTTAAACAGAAGGTTAAAAGGTCACAAACAAATTATTTAGTAGAGACATCAAGAAAGACTCAACCAAGCTACACCCTTCACTGTACAATACCTTGAACCTAAAAAAGAAGGTGAAACATGCATGTCTTCATTCAGTAGGGTTGTCTTGACTTAGATTAGATTGGCACAAGATGCATTTTTACAGAAGGTCACCATTTTTTAAATCTTGTATACACAGTATGTGATTATTTTAATGCTTTTTTTCACCTTGATTAAATTGGAATTCACTGTCTACTTAGGTGGAAAATATGCTTGCGGTGTGCAAGGGCATTTTAGTACTATTTAACAAACAGCCAAGCATGTTACTGGGTCCCATGGAGGTTCTTAGTCCTGAGCAGTACTTTTAGTACATGTATTTCAGTGATGATATGAGGTTTGAAAGATGTGGGGATTGCGAGGCTTCTCAGAAGTGAAAGCTGCACTATATTTATTTGCTGGTATAGTGGCAATTTTCTTTTGGTCCAAGTAGTTTTGTCATTAAGTACACCTTCTGTATATTGCTGAGTGTTGCATCTTAGTTTTTCAACATAACTACTTTTACTGATCTTGGTTTGGTAACCTGACCTCATGGGCGGGCTTAGATTTAATAGTGTTCTTTAAATTCTTTTTCCCCTTTTTAAAACACCTTTTATGCATTATCACTTGTGACATAGGGAAACTTGCACTTAAATAAAAGTAATCAAGCCATGTTAATAAGTTCACATTTATAAATATTATACATCACATATGTTTGTTATATACCCTATAATCTAGGGAACATTATTTATTATTTATTTATTTGACATTTGTTGACCGGGTTAGTTTGACTGGGCAGAAGCTCTTTTTCAGCGGAGGCCCGGGGAGAAAAGCTCATTGAATACAATCTTATGTATATAAAATACAACAAATTCAGTATTAGCTATAAAAAATACAATGGTTCACAAAAAAAGTTTAAAAGAGTTATATGCTAAAGTTTTCCAGGAACTATAGATGCACTAAGTAATCTAGTGAGGTATACAATATGTTTACATTAAACATAAAAGGCGGTGAAGAATTATGTAAACAACTAGCAGTGCAGGCTCTGTATTTTATTGAGTTGACTAAATGTGTGTGAGGAACTAATAGAGACACCAGAATAGAGAAGGAGGTTATTTTGGTCAAAGTTCAGGGAGGAGAGAGAAGAGGATGTAAGTCAGTAATGAAGCAAAGGGGAATAGGAGTACAGCCAGTGAGTAAGAAAGAGAGGAAGAAAGGGGGTGAGGGGGGTAGAGAGAATTAGGAAGAAAGGGGGTGAGGGGGGTAGAGAGAATTAGAAAAAAAGGGGAGTGTGGGTGGTAGAGAGAATTAGAAAAAAGGGGGTGAGGGGGGTAGAGAGAATTAGAAAAAAGAGAATTATAAAAGGGGTGAGGGGGTAGAGAATTAGAAAAAAGGGGTGGAGAATTAGAAGAAAAAGGGGAGTGTGGGTGGTAGAGAGAGAATTAGAAAAAAAGGGGGTGAGGGGGTAGAGAGAATTAGGAAAAAAAGGGGAGTGTGGGTGGTAGAGAGAATTAGAAAAAAAGGGGAGTGTGGGTGGTAGACAGAATTTCAGAAGTAGGATACATGGAGAGAGGGTGCATTGCTGAGAGGACTGCAAGAGTAGGGTGAGTGGCTAGGGAGGCTATCGGGGGGTGTGATTACATTGACAGATCCAAGAACTGTTTTTAGAAAGTTTTTTATAGCAACCCTGAAATTTTGTGGGTAGGTAATATTCTTTATTTCTAGTTGAAGTTTGTTCCAAGCTAGGGCTGGGAGTTAGCTATAGAGTTGTTGCCCTATTTTACTTTTGGGTATGTAGATTTGGAGGAGATTTTGTTCAGAGTTATGGAGAGACCTAGGTGGGGTGTAGAGGGAGACAAGAGAGGTAATGCGAGGGCAATTGGAAGGTTGGTACAGCAGGGTATGTATGACCTGGAATTGGGAAAAAATAATTGATGAGGGAGTTCTAACCAGTTTAAGTTATGAAGGGCAAGACGGTGGTGAGACTTGTACGAGTGACCTGAGGCAAATTTAGCTATTTTGCTATAAGTAGATTCGAGTTTTATAAGGAGGGGGAGGTTTGCAGGTCAGTGAGTATTTGGGAGCCATAGAGAAGGCTGGGAAAGAGATAGGCATGGGATAGGGAGATTTTGGATTTGGAGGTGAGAAGTTTTTTGTTTTGATATAGGTGTCCAAGTTTTTGGAGAGTTTTCTTAATGCTATTGGAGACATGCAGATCAAATTTGAGTTGGTCATCAATGATGATCTCCAGGAGCTTGGTGTTAGATTCAACAGAGATGAGTGTATTGTTGTGGGAGATGATTGAGAAGGAGGGCTTGAGATGATTCATGGTTTTGGGAGTAAAAAGCAGGTGTTTAGTTTTTTTTGGATTTAGATTCAACTGAATATGGGAGAGCCAGTTTTCAATTGATGAGTTTTGAGTGAGAGTATTTAGATCAGACAGGGAGTTGGCAATGGTGATGACTGTGGGGTTTTCTGTGCCTTGCACTAGGGAAGACTGTGGACAGAATGTGTGTAGTTGGTTGATGAATATATTAAACAGTAGAGGGCCCAAAATGGATCCCTGAAGTGTGCTCATTTTGATAGAGAGGGGAGGAGATGTTGCAGAGAGCCATTTAACATATTGGAGTTGGTCTGAAAGCTAGAGGACTAGAAAATGGTAGATGTGGAGAGATTAAGTTCAGAGAGTTTAGCAAGCAGAAGAGGGTGGGACACATTGTCAAAAGCTTTTGAAAGGTCAAGGAATAGGTCTGAGACAAGTTTATAATTATCTCTGGCTTGGGATATAGTATTCAGGAAAGATATAAGGGCAGTGGAGGTGCTGTGTTTGGGGTGAAAGCCATGTTGTGTGTGGGTAAGCAAGTTCTCTCGTAAGACGTAGTGGACGATTTGTTTGTGGGCACACTTTTCTAAGATTTTGGGAGAGGAGATAAAATAGCAATAGGCCTGAAATTGGTGAGTTCTGAGGAGTTTCCACCATTGTGAATGGGAATAGTGTAATTTTTTTTCCGGATTGAGGACTTTGGATTCAGCAGTGGAGCAGTTAATAAGAATGGAGATAGAGAAGGCAATTGAGTTGGCTGCCATCCTCAGGAAGAGAGGTGGTAGGTTGTCAACAGAGGAAGATCAGAGCTTTAGTTTGATGAGCATAGATTTAATATAGTTAGTTGAGACAGGTTTCAGAGAGGAGGTTTGGGTGGTTGAAGGTGGGTTTGGAGTTATAACATTGGTGCTGGAGTTGTATTGTGGAGACAGTTTGCTAATGGTTTCAATGAAGTAGGTATTAAAGGTAATTGCTATTTCCATGGGACATGGAATAGGGCCAGATGGGTTGTCTGGGTGCAGAATTTGTTAGAGTGCCAACATTTCTTTGCGTTAGTTGAGAGTGTGGAGAAGTATTGGTATAGAAAGCTTTCTTATCACTAATGATGCATTGTTTTGTAAAATTGCTCAGTTCTTTATAGTGTTGTTGATGGAAAGGGCATTTTGTTTTAGACCAGAATCTCCAAGTTTGTCTCTTTGTTGCATGAGGGTGCGTGTGGTTTGAATTAGCCATGGGGTTATGAATGATTTTACCCGAACAGTATGTTTAGGGCAAGGGAGTTGAGAAGATTGAGAAATATAGAACTGAATTTGTGGATTGTGTCTTCAAGAGATATATATTTAAGGAATGTCCAGTTTACTGATGATAGATGGTTATTTAAGATGTCAGGGTGAAAATTGGTGAACTTGCGACAGTCTGTGTATCTGTGGGGGTTGCATCTCATAAATTGTTTAATTCCTACTTTCTCTTAGACGCATTCCTCCTCCAAAACATTTTTTCTGCACGCATTGTTCCCACCATTTCCATTTTGTTTCTATGTAAATCACTCCTCCCCTTTTCTAAAGATCCCACCTCGGTGTTCTTTACATTCTTACTCAAGCATCTTTCTTGGTTTTGGGGACTATGTCTGTTGTATACGCATGAGTTTTTTTCTTTTTGTTGTAGATTTTATGTTTATGAACAAACTTTATTTATGTCAGTGAAACTCCTGGATGGTTTAAATTTCCCACTGTATTTGGCTCTTTATGGATCTGCTAATTCTATGCATTTATTTATGTAGTATAACAGTTCTTTGAAAATCTGTCTGCTGAAGTGACGTCTAAGGTGATGTTGTAAGTGGATTTCAAGACTTCATAGAATATCAGAAGATTTGTGCAGCTGAAGTCTTTCAGTTCTGATACATTGATTTCAAGGGGTTTAGACAGTCTAAAAGAAAAGGTTACTAAGTTATAGTGTGACTTTATCAGAGAGGGAATTACTAATGTAGTTGTGCATGATGATGGTACATTTGTAAGTACCAGGTAAGAATATTTTGTCCTGTAGTTGGGCCTGTAAGAATCTGGTCCATTGACTTTTTTATGATTAGATCTAAAAATTTCTGTACATATCCTGTGTCGGGGCTGTGTAGGTACTCCAGTCAGTTGATGGGTATTTAAAGCCTCCCAGAATGATGTTTTTATTTATGGTGAATTTATCCATGGCATTTCGGAACCTGGCATGAACTTTTGGGATCATGGAAGGTGTCCTGTAACAGACAATAATCTAATACTTGGTTTGGTTTAGTGTGATTTGGAGTTTGATAAGTCCCATTTGGGGGTCTCTAGGAATTTGTTTAGAGGTGACACGGTCTGTGATAAATATGGATATAACACTGGAAATGCTATTGGATCTAATTTTTGGATATTTAAGCCATGTTTCAGTTATTACACATGTATGGATGGACCCCATGTGTGAAAATGAAAAAGTGGATGGATGGTTGTCTTGCAAATGCAGTAGTTCCTCAAAGTCAGGTGGCTTCTTGTTTAGTTCTGGCACTGAGACAGTTGCTATGTTGGGATGTTCATTAATTCAACTTTGTATAAAAAGGTACTATGGGGTAGCCAAGGCTTTAGCAAGTGTGCAAAAGCCTTTGCACATGATAAGCAGACCATCCTTTCTAAAAGAAGTAGGACTATCAGGCATCTCATTCCATGCTGACACATACTGGGTCCTCCAAGAATGACTGCAACTATTTAGACACTTGTTTAAGCTAATCGTCTTTTCCTTGTGCCTAAGCATTATTCATGAGGAGAGAATGATTCTGCTCAATATCTGAGTCTTGCCTGCATTTGAGAGACGTATCGAAAGCTCACTCATTTCTCTCTTCATCTCCCTCGGGGGTTTTTACCCCACAAAATTAGTCATACATGCATAACTATAATGTATTTATATTAGATAGTGCAAGGGTCCTCAGAGTTCTAGAGATGTCTTGAGATCCTGGCACCTGAAAGACAATGCGCTGTCACCCTTTGTCTAGCCTAGTGATTGTGGCATCTGTGTGTATCACTATGGAATCACCAATCACAAAAACATTTTTGTTTGTGGAGTGATCTGATGAACTGGCATTAAGGCCCCTTGTCTCACAATGACTATTTTTTAAAGGTTGATATTGTATGATGTGATGAATGATGTTTGACTTTACTGAGACAATCTTTACAGGTCTAAGAGACTTGTGTAAGGATTTAGAGTGTCAGCATATGACATTTTATCTTGTATTAAGTGTCACATTTGAGTGCACGAAATGTGGTTTGTTATTGCAATGCTCACAGTCTGTCTTTGTGAGAGCAAGGCCTCCATATCTCTTAAATACTAGCACTGCTCACAAACAAATTTATTTGCATTTCCTAAAAGTTCATGATCTGTGGACATAAGGCAGGTGCTACACTGGTTTAGGATACCTAATTCTTTGAGGCTGGCAACAAACGAGAGGCAAGTATGCTGACCTTCAATATTTTTCATTATGAGGTTAAATATGATTTGATTTACAGAAAGTTGCAGAGCTTAGGTAAATTGTAGATCTACTTTCTTCTGAGATAGTTATTGGTTAAGGGGTGGATAGTATGCATATTAATATCTATTTAGGTAAACGAGTAAGATTTAAATGTGACTGTGATATGCACAGCTTGGGAACCCTGTATAACAGTAGTGTTGGGCTTATTTGTAGTGACTGTTGGCTAAGCTGCACAAACTAGAGCTGGTTTTACTGATACAAGCTACTTTTAGGATGCTAGATGCTCGGCTGTGTGCAGCTTGCTGCACTTATACATAGCAAGATCCTACTTATTGATTGGATTTGACTGCATTGGGTCTGTTTGGAGAAGTTACAACTGAAACTTCCTGGATCTGTGGAGTGAACATTTCCACCCTGCTGTGCTAACTGCAGCTCCACACAATGTAAAATAAACAGGAAAAAAGAAAGAACCAATGAAAAGCAGCTAAGGCTCTAATATGTAGTGTCTTCTTTATTTATTTATTTATTTATTTATTTTACATTTGTTGACCGGGATGGTCCGACTGGATACATGTCCATTTTCAGCGGAGGCCCGGGGAGAAAAGCTCCACAGAGGAAAAGGGTACACATTCATTTACATATAGATAAATACACTTACTAATGCAAATACACAAAATACAAATACACAAAAAATACTTCACATTGTTTTAGATACAATTGGCTACAACGTGAATAGATTACAGTTCAAAATACAGTATAGTTGTTGTCTAGGTTACTATTTCCCATCCCTTGTAGAGTCAAGCCAGGCAATGGGGAGCTTGACTTCATTAGTACCAGTGGAGGTGGAATTTAGTGGGTGTGAGTTTACAAATTCTTTAGACTAAGAAAAAAAGAAAAACCACCTAGTAATACAGGTGGAGAATGCTACTAGTTAAGTGTCAGAGAGAACTAGTCTGGGTTATTACTTGGGCACAGCCAATGTTTTTTAAAAAATTTTTTAAGATTATTTTTGAATTGACAAAGGGATGTAGTAAGTCTTAAGTTATTGGGGAGAGAATTCCAGACTTTTCCTATAGAGTTGGCAAAAAGGGCTTCGCCACCAGAGTTGTTGGATTTGATGGTTTGGACCAGGAATCTATGTGAGGAGCGAAGACAGCTAAGATTGGAGTATGGAATCAGAAGATTATGCAGGGAGGGGGTTTTATCCGGTTGCTTAATAATTTTAAACGCTTCAGTGAGTTGGTTTAGTTTGAGAAGATTGGGTAGTTCTAGCCAGTCAAGTTTCCTTAGGTTAAGGCAGTGATGAGTTCTGTAAGGACCTCCTACTACAAATCTGGCAATGTGATTGTAGGCAGCAGAGAGTTTGTTGATCTCACTTTTGTTAAGGAATGAAAGCACAGGAGAGGCATACAATAAAGTGGAGAGTAAATGCGTGCGAGAGATAGTTAGTTTGGCAGTAGGGGTTAGAAAGTTTTTAATTCTATACAAGGATCCAAGTTTCTTATTTACAGTCTTTATGGTTTGACTGATATGCATATCAAACCTAAGCCTACTATCAATAGTGACTCCTAATAGTTTAGTGTTGGTAACAGGCTCAATCATGGTACCATTAATAGATTGAACAAGGAAGGGACTATTGTTAGATTGTGGTGTAAGTTGGACTGATGGACTAACTGAGGTGGGAAAAAATACTAGTAACTTGGTTTTTTTTGGATTTAGAATGAGTTTCCGCTCTGAGAGCCACTTTTCTACTATAGCATAACAGTTTTGGGTTATTACTTGTAGGTCGGGGAGGGAGACATCAGAGCAGATCAAAGTGGAGTCGTCTGCATATTGGATGCAGGTGGCCTTAGGGATGACTGAGTGAAGATCATTTATGAATACAGAAAAGAGAAGAGGACCAAGTATGGAGCCCTGGGGGACCCCTATGGTATTCAGTAGCAGTTGAGAGAGCTTATTTTCCCATCGAACTGCCTGTTGTCTTCCAGAGAGGTAAGCTTTGAACCAGCTAAGGGCCGGATAATCAAGGTGTAAGGTTTCAAGAGTGTGGAGCAGTAGTTGGTGATTGACCATGTCAAAGGCTTTTGACAAGTCAAGAAAGAGGGCTGAAGATATTTTTTTTGTTATTGCGTTTTTTTATTGACTGAGTCAGTAAAAGAGAGGAGGGCGGTGGTCGTACTATGGTGGGGTCTGAAACCGTGCTGAGATTTGGACAGTAGATTGTTTAGGGTGAGATGGTGAAGGAGTTGTTTATGAACATATCTTTCCAAGATTTTGGCTATTGGAGACAGTATTGCTATAGGTCTATAATTCGATGGGTCAGTGGAGGAGCCACCCTTATGAAGTGGGATGACATGGGCTATCTTCCAATTAGAGGGGATAGTGGCCTCAGTTATAGTTCAGTTAATTAGAATTGAGATGGGATAGGCTATGGCATCTGCTGCTATTTGTAGGTATTCAGATGGGAGTCGGTCGGCCGACAGGGTGGTTGGTTTAAGTTTCTTCAGTAAGGATCTAATGTAGGAGGTGGAAGCTGGCTGGAGAGTAAAGAAGGGTAAAGATTCATCATTAACCTTATTTGGGGGGGAGGAAGGATGGGGAAGTTGATTAGCCAGGGTCTGAATGGTCTCTGTGAAAAAGGAGTTAAAAGTATTGGCGACCTCTTCTGGGTTTTTACCAATATTTGTTTCTGGGGTGGGAGTAGACGCTTTCCCTGAGTGGAGGAGGTTGTTTAAGCCTGCCCAAAACTTCTTTGGATTGTTCTGGTGCTTATCTTGGAATTGACAGAAATAATTCTTTTTATCTAGGGTAGTGTCTTTTTTCGATGCATTTCTAAGTTGCTGGAATTTAATGCGATCTTGAGGTGCCTGAGTAGTTCGCCATTTGTCCCAGGCCTGAGCTCTAAGTTTGATTTTGGATTTGGTTTCTCTAGTTAGCCATGGTGCTATTCGAGTCTTGGTTTGGATGAGTCTGTTAGGTGCATGAGAGTCAAGAATGTTGAGGAATGTGTCAGTAAAAAATGTCACACTCTCATCAAGGGGCAGGGTTTTTAGCTTGGACCAGTTACAGGATCTAAGTTCAGTTAGGAATAATGTTGGAACAAATTTCTTCTTATTTCTAACAAGTCAATATATAGGAAGGTTTATGCTGGTAAATTTGTTTTTTATTATGTAGGTGATGTGGTGGTCACTAAGATCATTTGGGAAGGGTCCCAGTAGTATATTTATGTGCGTCTTTATTAGTAAGAATCCAATCAATTATACTTTCTTTTTGGTGAGCAGTTCCGATTCTTGTAGGGGAGACAATATTTTGGGAGAAGCCATGTAGATTAATGGGCATGGGATTGGTCTGTGCGGAGCATTGGGTCCAGTCAATATTAACATCCCCTAGTACAATGGTCTCCTGAGGGTAGTTTGAGGCTATCCAATTTAGTATTATCTCCATAGTTTCTAAGTTATTCCCTGGCGGAATGTAAATTACAATAAGATTAATACTTTTTTGGTTATTTAAGCATATTTTAGGGCAATTAACTCTGCATTAGCTACCTTAGGTGGTTGAATAGGATTCAAGATGATATTAAGGGTACTTTTATACATGACAGCTATGCCCCCACCCCTTTTTTTTCCCGATCTATCCTGAGAATATTATACCCAGGTGGGAGGATCTTCATCCTTTGTGACTGGTTTGAGCCAAGTTTCTGATAGACACATAATGTCGGGGAGATGTATGGCTAACAAGGCATGTAGATTATGAACCTTGTTGTTTAGGCTTCTTAGATTAAGATGGAAGATAAGGAGGGAGCTAGCTGATCTTTGGGCTGATATTGAAGTGACTGAGTCAGGGTGAGTGGATGGGCCTGGGTTCGGATGTATATCACCATCTTTAGTGATACATTTCTTCAAATGGTATAGGAGTCTTTGGAGCTTATATAGTACCTTTAGTCCACGTTTAGATGTTGTTGCCTTTGTGTATGTTTGGGTGAGATATAGGCTTTTTTTGCTTAGGGTTTCTATGGGGTAGTAAAAAGAAGAGATCTCTTTCGAGAGAGGATGTAAGAGATTGCAGGTTTGGTCCTTTGGGTAGTGGGATCCCTTGAGTTTTTGGTTTTCGTACCTCGATATGTAGTAAAGAGTAATTAAAAGTGGCAATAGTAATGGAATAACAAGATTCACTACTTTACCCATTTTGTAGTGTAGGATTAATCTAATAGGGTGTGTAGGACCTGGAAGTGGTAGTGCAATAGCGGCTATTGGATGGAGTTGTGGGAGGAGATAGGTTAGATGATTGGGCGGGGTCGATTGGCTTAGAGCTAAGAGGGGTGTGGTCTTTAGTCTAATAAAAGTAAAGATAGTGGGGGCGGGTGGGATAAGGGGGCAGGGAGGGAAGCGGAGCGGGGATACACCAACCAAGAGCTTTCAGGGTCTTAGAGATCCTATGCTGTAGGTGAGTGTTAAAGACCACTTTACCTAATTCTATGGCCTGATTTTAAGTAAAAGGCAAGGATTCTGGTTAGGTTTACTTTCTTATTCTTATTCACACTGTTTCCCACTTGCCTAGCAAAGGACTGGAGTAATGGATTAGATGGAGTCTGGCTGGGATAGGACTATTTGCTATGTTTAAGTACTGTTATGCTGCCTGCCCAGGAGCGTTTACCAGAGGTATAAAGCCAAAAAACGACAAGGGTATAGTTATTACCCTTTATTCCTTAGGGATGTTTTTTAATAGGGCTGATAGCCGGAACCAGCATGTGCGTTCGCACCGCAATAGAGGATTCTTCCTGATTCAGTTTCAAGCACTATGCAGCCACGCGTATGTTTGTATAAGGGGCAGGTACCTAAGAGATAAATTATACAGACTTAGTATTAGCGTAGCAGTATCAGTTTTAACAGAAATTAAGCACAACTATAGTTCGAACAAACAACTTCAAGGCACAGATTTTTGAATATTAGTTAGTATACATGAGAGCATATAGCTGGAGATGCACATTTACTTTCGTCGTCACTAGGACAAGGGCTGTACTTCTGAGGTGCAATTCTTAGCTACATTACACAACCCTCAGTAGGCTATTTTAAAAAACAAGCAAAATGTGGGATAAGCAATGCCAGCAGGTCCTCCTTGAATATTGCTCAGATCTGCAGCAATTACCCTCTTCCCACTAAGATAACCACTACAAGCTCTAGATAACTAGCACACCTGACCAAAACTGGTTATTTCCTGCAACTGTGAAAAGTGACTAAAAACACAGCAAATAAAGGCAACACTGATTAATTCACGTAACATCACATAAGTGTTTGTAATGCATGGCAAGCTCTAAAAGCAATACATTGAAATCCAGAGAAGATGCATTACAAATGTAGAAAAACACAAGAAACCACTCAATAATGACGTCAGTAGCTAGACACTGTGCATAAGCCACTTGAAATGAGGTGCAGACATAGCTTTCAACCTGCTGTCTGCAGAATATGGAACAGATCTTTCATAATGTGGAACAAACAGGCAAATTGTTGAACTCTTATTCATAGCTTACTAAGTACTTCAACTAGGAAGCTCGCAGGATGATTAAAGTGCATGAATGGGTATACCTTCATTGAAGGTTGTGCATCAGGGCTGGCAACTCAGCACATAAAAATCTACTGCCAATCATTAGTGGACCGGAGTTCCGCTGTGGCGACCCCTAACTGGGAAAAGCCGAAAGACACAACATACTTATAGGTTCTTTTGATGAATTAATATGATGTGGTATTGTTTACCATGGATATGAGTTAAAAAAAATTCTTAACACTGAATGTGTGACAGGCCCTTTCAGTTTGAAGCAATGAGGTACAATTGAAAGATATGAGTAGATACTGTAAAACAAATTAATAGTTGCAATTTCAGTGAAAACACAGTAAAATACAGATGATAGAAACCACTGAAAACTGAGTTAAATAGCTAGGCAACTTTAAGTGTGATAGAATGTGTACTTGTTTTCTGGATGCAAAATGGAGTCAATGTGACTGTTTACTTTTTAGCTTGTGCACAAGAAAGCAGCACCTAGGTGTATTAGAATAACCTGCAATCACTACTGACAATGTTGAACCCTATTTAGTGAAACATTTTTAGTTCTAGCTGGATCAGTCAGTGTTTCTGCTTGACTGATTAAGTGTGACCCAAGAGTGTACCTGTAAGGTAATAATAGCAACTGAAAAGATTGTAGTAAGAAAAACAGCATGTGAAACTGTGGTGTTTAAAGGATGACTTACCATTTGTTTACCTATTTCCTGTTACTAAGTGTCTGACTTTGTAGAGATTTTTTTCATCCTCATTTTACCCAAGTATGTATTAAAATGTTTGTTTTTTTATTGAATGTAAGTACGTTTTGTGCTTAGAGGACTATTTCTTACTAAGTACTTTAAATAGTTTATCCTCAGTGTGCGACTGGACTACAGGATATCATACCTACTCTCCATTTACAAGAAAGAATATGAGGTCGCAAATGGTTCAGTTGCATCTCTAGACACACCCATCTCATTAGGTATGTGCATCTTAATACAGTATTTTTTTCTTTGCTGAGTTTTATTTGAGATTATTTTTGAATGTACTATCAACCAGAAGTATTTGCCTTGTCTTTTTTTATTTTCTATGTTTAACTTATTTTTCAAAAATTCCCTTTTAGGATGTTTCATTGTGTGAAGAAGAATCTTCCAAAGTAAAGTCAGTCTTGGATGACTGTGCAGTAATGTTTAAACACTCAGTACTGTTTTTAGTTAAGTGACACTTTTATAATTGTGACTGTGCCATGTAAGCCTACTTTGTATCATCTGGTCTCCGATTACACGTTTAGAAAAAGAACTACTTTAATTTCTAAAGTGAACCTTTTCTTCTTATACTTTGTGAATTACATACACCATCCCTTCCTGAATGACATCATGGTGTCTTGGTTTTTCAGAAGCCCCTTTAGGTATTTTCATTCTCTATCTGGTACCTTCTAAGCTGCGGGGTGCAAACGCCTAGCTTCCTCCCTCCAGCAAAGAAGCTTCTGTTCGATTCTCTGCTGGAGTATCTTCTGTAAAATCCGCTGCCAATCATGAGCGGACCGGAGTTCCGCTGTGGCGTCTCCTAACCGGGAACAGTCGAAAGACATACATCTAGCACCTTCTACCTCACTGATTAGGAATTAGTTTTCAGGCACACCCTTTGTGTAGGTGACCAGTTGAATTAGAAAATGTGGAGCTGAATACTGTTATTCAGTGTTGGGCCATTTTTTTAAGCTGCAGACCTTCATTATCGCACAGCGTCTTGCATGTGTTTGTCCTTTGCATATTTATAGCCTGCTTACTGCTGAAGAGGTCCATCTTTGAGGAAACTGCACTGTCACAATAGATTATTTGCTGAGTCCAAGAGTCACCTACAGTCTCTACTGTAAGGCTAGCCTATTGTGGTGTGTTTCATGTTCACCAACCTGATAAAGAAGAACTGGCCAGCTGCTATTTAGTACTTTCTAAACTTTTTTTCATGCTTCATCCCTTCAGTAAACTTCACCATTTATTTAGCTATGTAACCTTTTGTATATGTGTAGATATGTATGATTCCCCTTTGTTTTGTCGAAGGTTGAAAATGTTGAAGGTACAAAATGCCAAAACCAATTTTATGCAGGGAGTAAACCCCCCCACACACACACACACCTCACACCCCCTGCTTAATTTTATATGTATATATATATATATATATATCTAGAGAGAGAGAGAGAGATAAGCTTCAGCATCACACAACAGTGGAGAAAGGCAAATTTCATTTTCAACATTTTGTTGTTTTGATGTTTTGGACTTATTTGTAGCCCAATGGACTATCCTGGAAAACAAACTGCAAATAAATAAATAAATGAAACATTGGAGAATACACTGATACACCCACCCACACACACACACACACACACACACACACACACACATATTATACATGCATGTGATGTATGTATGTGGGTGCACATTTTTTTCTTACAGAACATCTTAGGGATGTGTACCGATATTCTGAGAAGTGTAAGAAACCGTAATGCATTACAATTATTGTGTTAGGCCTACTCAGCTGTATCTGAGCAAACATGTAGTTTGGATGTTCCTAAATCATGTTTCACTTTGTGCTAGGAACATTTGGCATTCCTGTCCAGTAATATTTTTCTTGCTGCTGTGGCGTTTTGGACATTGTGAAACCGTTTCTTATATTTTAGATATTTTTACAGGTCATAAGATGAGTATTTCTCCTTCTGCATTCACATTCCATGGGGTGTTGCAAGTCATGTGAATGAATAGGATTTTTTTTTGACATAACTTTGTTAAAGTGTAGAACAGTAAGTTTCTTTTCAGCTGATCAACACTGGTATTTTTAATAGCATTTCACAGTTCAGGTCCCTCTTGATTTCTTACTTGTGTACATTTTGAGTGACTTATTGTTCTTGTGTATGTTGAAATTATTATTTATTTCCTTCAGTTGTCTTTCAGTTTTGATTCATGCTTCACAAGAAGTATCATGCTTTATCATCAGAGACTTTTACAGAGTATATACCAGTTCAGGCATTCTTAATCTATGTTGTGCTGAATGTATTGCTGCAGACACAGCTGGGTGTAGAAGATATTACCTTCAGACATTAGCAAGCTTGGGTTTGGTACAGTTGACTTACCAATGCGTTGTGCTGTGCAAGCAGTCTTAATTGCTTTACATCCTGAACAACAACATCAACCCAGAAAGAGTAATGCCAGCAAGCAATACACTTTTGATCCCTCTAACCCTGGCAGTTGCCAGTCTATCTATGCTGCATATCAGAAGCAGGGCAATTACCTTCTTTAAGTTTGCACTTTCACAGTCTAAATTTCAAGACTCCAGGAAAATAAATAACTCATTACTTCTGTCAAGGTACATAATATTACCTCTTGCATGTTTGTTAACGCAATCTTGAAGCCCACAATCTTGACTATAATATCGAAAGACCACAATGTCTAAAACTCTTGAATACCAAATTCACCTATCAGTGTGAACCCAGGGGCAAGAGTTAACATAGGTCCTGTGAAGGCGTGGTCCCAGGAACAAGAGCTAACATGGGTCCTGCAGTGGGTCAAGTCTAGAAGTTTGATATTGTAACCTTCAGCATGAGGATCTTTTAATATTATGTTCTCGGAATTTTGATTTTTTATTTTTATTTATTTATTTATCATTTGTTGACCGGGAAAGTCCGACTAGATTCCACAGAGCCTGTTTTCAGCGGAGGCCCGGGGAGAAATGCTCCAGATGCATGTCTTTGGAATGTGGGAGGAAACTGGAGTACCCGGAGAAAACCCACGCGAACACAGGGAGAACATGCAAACTGCTTTTCCAGATTTTGGGCTTCAAGATTGTGATGAGTAACCCCAGTTGCATGTTTCTAGTAGTATTTTAAAAGCATCATAGAAAATATAAGACAACTGAGACTTGTAACTATTTACATCTTACCAGCACCCACCCTCAGACTGAACCTCCTCTCTGGAATAGGGCCAGGCCAGTAAAGCCAGGGGTGAATTTGTAAATACTTTTCAATTGTCTGGTTCCCATTTGAAAGGAAAATATTGTATCGCACTGTTTAATTTTTAATGGAAGCATATTCCAGTGGTCCTACAATTGCTGTCTGAATGCACTCTTTTCCTAACTATCACAACCCTGCTGTGGGGCATAGGCTGAGATTATGAATACTGCTCTATCATTACACTGGAGTCTGATTGCCATGAGTCTGTCATTAATTTTGATATCCCTCACTGCCTTCTGAAGCTTCTCTTTCACCACAATTCCTACACCATTTCTAGCCTGTCCCTCTCCTGAGTAGTAGAGTCTGGATCCCAAGCCAAGTGGCTTTGCTGCACTGCCCTTCATCTCTTCTCTTGGATGCATAGAATGTCCAGCCACCTCCGTATTATCATGTAATCCACTTCCTAGCTGCATCCTGTCAGTGAACCTACATTAAGCGTAGCAATTCTCAGTTCATATTTCAGTTCACAAAAAAAAGGGGGGGGGGCTGATGATAATGTTGATAATTCCAGTGGTGGGGAAAGTGGTGTGTCGTGAATCAGTCTCTCCATTTTATTTTGTTATCTGCTGATGAAGATTTAGATCCCTTGTTGTGGTATTTGTGGGATTATTCAGTTTGCAGAGCTACAAAAGATCCTGGACTACTGGGCTCCTGATGGCCCAGCAGTTAAGGCAGAGATATCCCCTCGGGAGTATGTAAGATATTAATGAAGGGTCAGTGCTTCTACTCTTTTCTGGTAGCTTAGTTTTTCTTTGTTAGGAACCTTGTGTGATCTTTCTAATTTGATATGTCAAGTGATGTACATCCTAAACGGGGCATTGTGTTCGATAATTGTCCTAATCAGTGCCGAATACAATGGCGCAATGACCTCTTTGGATCTGGAAGATGTCCCCTTGATGATCAACTGTGAAGGACTTTCTGGCCACTGTTGTTACAAGATGATTAAAAGAGAGGGAATTACCTCACGTACTAAAGTCTGTGACTAGGCTGCGGTGGTGGTGGTGCTGTGGTAGCGTTGTCGCCTCACAGTAAGACGTCCTGTTCAATTCTCAGCTAAAGTGTCTTCTGTGTGGAGACGTGCATGAATGGGCGTACCTTCATTGAAGGTTGTGCGTCAGAGCTGGCAACTCGGTACGTGAAATCTACTGCCAGTCATTAGCGGACCGAGTTCATTCCAGTGACCCCCTAACCGGGAAAAAGCCGAAAGACACAAGAACAACAACTAAGGTCTGTGACTACATTCTCATTTTGTAGTGGGTTGCTGTATATGACATATGCTTGGGTGGGGATGGTTTACCAAATGTGATAATGTTACTGTTTTTATCATTTAATTTAAGCCAATTATTAGCACAGCATGCATTTTATAAGTACCAAGTTCTTGTTGGGTTAGGGTGAAAGAGGGTGATTTGGCAATGACTCCCAGTTTGTAGTTGTCTGCAAAACTGGTTAGCCAAGAGATCTTGTTTTGTGGTATGGAGATAAGAAGAGTAAATGCCAAGAAAAAGGGGACCTAACATGGAACTCTGCAAAACACCAATGGTTATCATCATATTCTTTGTTGAGGCACCTGCTACCCACACATAGCTCTTAACTGTACATATTTTCACAGAATGTCCAGATTTCTACCTTACATTTTAGGTCTGTCCCTCATAAAATTTGTGTTTTTCCTGGCAAGTCACTGAAGATTGAAGTCACTAAATAATTATAGGCATTTGAGTTTCAGACTCCATAGCCTCCATAATATGCATGTTGACACAAATCCTGCTATTCTAGCAACTTTCTAAGTTTATAAGAACAATATTTACAATCTGTCCCTTTTTTTGGGCCTGTGAAGATTGGGTGAAGATAGAGGAAGGTTGCCAGCCTAGCCAGGTATAATTTTGGAGATAAGTCTGTCATCTATAAATATTAATGTAAACCACTGGCTTGTTGCCTTAAATGGTAAAAATTGTGTTACATGTGGGACTGAAAGAAATGCAACAACAGTGCACCCTGCTGATCAAGTAAAGCATGTTGTGACCCTTAGATGTAAACATGGCTTTGGCCTGTCTAGATGAAGGAATTCTTGCTACTGTTTTAAGGCCAGAGTTAATGGCCAGGATTTGCTTGCATAAATATCCTTTATTGCTCTGGTTTCTCCCCAGAGGTGAAGAATGTAAATGTAGATGTTCTTCGTGTTTCACTGTTGCAGTCAATACATTTGGGTAATCTGCTTGCAGGTTGCCCTCAGTCAGCCTGATTAACAAAGTCTTGGGTCCTGCATCGGTTGCTGCCCCTTCTTCCATGACGTCAGGGCATCAGGGGTATAAAACATGCAGCCGATGTCATTACATCAGTCTTTCTTGCCGTGCAGTTCCCGAAGCAGAAGCAGTTCGCAAGTGCCGGTCGGCCGACTCCTGAAATTTTCATTTTCGAGTTTCAGAATCAAAGTCTTCAACTTAATGCTAAGTACCCCGTTAGGGCAACTTTTTCTTGCTCCTTACCGATCTCTAAAAGTTAATAATTGCATTACTTGTGGAAAGCAAATACCTCATAAAGATTTTCATTCGTACTGTATTCCTTGCCTAGGCCCTGACCATGACATACCTTGCTGTTGGTTTTGTGCTTTATTTCATCCGTGCACTAATGCAGTGAATTATATTATATTTTTTTGCTAAATATTTGGTTCTCAGTTTAATAGTCCAGAATCGATGTGAGTGGTTAGCCATCTGACTACTACGTTCTGAAAAAACAAAAAGATAAAGATAAGAGAAAGACAGAGACAGGCCAAACAAACAAACGTGGGTCTGAGTTGCTTTTTCCCAGTTAGTTGGTACTCCAGTACTTCGGCAAGCTCTTCGCGGCAGCCCCCTGATCTACTTCTGATTGGGACCCATTTGGGAGCACCATTTGTGATGGCTGAAGACCTAATAACTCTAATCAGGGGTAGTCAACCCCCCCCCCCCTTAAGAGGCCTAGGGCTGAGCTTGATTATGAATCTTCTGATCAGGATTCTGTTTCTTCTGACTTCTGATGATCTGGATTTGTCCATACCCACTTATGCGGATTCTGATGCAGAGGATTTTATTCCCTCTGCTTCCCCTCCTGAGAATTTTTCTTTTGGGGAAACTTTACATATTTTAAGGGAGCATTTTCACTGGGAAAGCCAGAATTTTCAGATTCAAAAAAAAGACTTGGAGATTTCCTTCTTCTCCCTCAGCATAGGCCTTTGGCTATACCTCCTGTAGTAGACATTGCTGATGATGTGTTCTCGGAATCCAGTTTGGCCCCTGATTCCCTGCCTCCTGCCCCTGGTAATCCTGACAAATACTACTATGTTCCTGAGTCCCACAAGTTCCTTTTCAAAAATCCTGTTTCAGATCCAGAGACTATTTCTCAGGGGCCCAAGGGCATTAAGGCTTCTACTGCTAAAAATCCTACCCCTTCTGAAAGAGACTCCAGGTCGCTGGATAGATGGGGTAAAAAGGTTTATACTTCTGCAACCTTGGCAATCAGAGCTTTAAACTGCCAATTTCATATGTTAAAATATCAGCAACATATTATTGGACTGCTTAAACAGAAAATTATGTTGATTCCTGACTGTGTGGAAAATAAAGATTTACAGGACTTAATGCATTCTGCTGAACAAGTTGGAAAACATACTTTGCAATGTGGTTTTGATTCTTTAGAGGCCTCTTGCAGGGCTGCTGTTACTGGGTCTGTGCTTAGAAGGCATGCTTGGCTTAAAGAGCAATCTTTGCCTGATCATGATAAAGCTAAATTGTTGGATGCTCCTTTAAATCAGGACCGCCTGTTTGTCAATAAGGCTGAAGAAGTTCTTAAAAAGATGGAAGATGAAGCTAAATCTATGCAAACTGTTAAAGATTTTTTACAAGTACAACCTCCGAGATAGTAGGCACTGGCCTACTAAGAATTGGTCCTTTCCAGTCCCTTCCAGGTCCTCTCAAGCCAAAACCAGACACAGCAAAAACCCCAGGTTTCAGTCCCAAGGGACTCTCAGGACTAAGCAGTGGGGGGCCTCCTCTTTCAAATCTGGAAATAACAAGACACCCCCTATGGTAAACAGTCTCAATGATTTCCTTTTAAAATTCGCAAGCACTTATCTTTTGACCACCCCTTTGGGGGGAAAGATAGCTTTTCATGTAAAGAACTGGGAATTCGTAACCCAGGACAAATGGGTTTTAAATATAGTGTCCCAGGGATACAGATTTCATTTCCACATGTTGCCAACACCAAATGGGTGGCCAGACCTGCCCCCAAATCAGTGGGCAGAGGATCAAAAACAAGTACTTTCCCTCTTAAACATGGGGCTATTCAACTGGTACCAGAAGAGGAAAAAGGACTAGGTTTCTACTCCAGACTTTTTCTGGTACCCAGAAAACACAAATCATGGCGTCCAATCCTGGATCTGTCTACACTAAATACCTTTCTGGAGATTCCAAAATTCAAGATGCTGACTCTTTACCAATTAACTCCTATGCTAGGCAAAGACGTCTGGTTGGCAACACTAGGTTTAAAAGAAGCATACCTGCAAATCCCAATCAGGGAATCGTGCAGAAGATACCTATGCTTCAAAGCAGGCTACACGCATCATCAGTTCTGTGCACTGCCCTTTAGCTTGTCTACTGCACCCAGAGTATTCACAAAGTGCCTGGCTCCAGTTATTGCTTTTTGCAGGCAAAGACGTATTCAAATATACCCATACCTGGATGATTGTCTAATTCAGGCAGAAAGCCAGGGCATACTTTTGAGTCATCTGGCATTTGTAAAAAGGGTTCTAACTTGTCTGTGGTACACCATAAATGAAAAGAAATCACAACTGGTACCCTGTCAATAAATTACATTCCTGGGAGCAAGCTTGAATACAACTGCCCGGATGGTTTACCTCACGCCAGAAAAGCAAATTTATTTGGTAACCTATTTCAAACAAGTGGCCACAAAAACTCTGCTGTCTGCAAAACAAATACTGCAAGCCTTGGGGTTCATGGCCTCCTGCATTCTTCTAATTCCATATGCAAGACTGCATATGAGGAAACTACAGTGGTATCTAAAACGTCTATGGAGTCAACATTCCCACAGTCTGGAAACAATGATTCCTATCATACCTTGCCTATGCCTGGAGTTCCTCTAGTGGGCAGAGGCCTGCCACCAAAACAAGGGGCTACCATTCACACTACCCCCTGCTGTCCAAACCCTAACTACAAATGCATCAGACTATGCATGAGGGGCTCACCTGGCAGGGAAGTGCATTCAATGCAAATGGAACCCAAGTCAAATGCACCTACATATCAATGAAAAAGCAATGTTGGCTGTACAGAATGCTCTGACAGCCTTCAAGAACTACATTCTTCCAGGACAACTAATGGTAAAGAAGGACAACACGATGGTTATGTGGTACATAAACAAGCAGGGGGGGTACACATTCCTACCCCCTCTGCAGACTAGCCTTGGCATTGTGGAACACAGCCTTGAGCTACCAAGTGCACCTACAAGCTCAATTACTGCCAGGAAAATTGAATACACTGGCAGATGGACTAAGCAGAAACCTCATGGACCCACATGAGTGGAAACTGGATCCAAGGATTTTCAACATGTTGAATAGAAATGGGGAGCCCAGACATAAATCTATTTGCCTCCCCCCAGAACTACCAGATGGACATGTTTTGCACATGGACACCCCACAATCAAGCCTGGAAAGTGGATGCTCTGTCCTTCAGCTGGAAAAACCTATCAGTCTACGCCTTCCCCCCGCTGCTTCTGCTCTCCAAAGTTGTACTAAAAGTCAAACAATACAAACCAAGGATGATCTTGATTGCTCCAGACTAGCCGTGCCAACACTGGTACCCCATCTTGCGCAGTGTGTCGCAGTTATCTCCATGGCACCTGCCTTTGACCCCTTCCCTGCTGCCTCAGCAGGAGAACCAAATTCTGCACCCTCAGCTTCACACATTGAACCTTGCAGCCTGTCTAATCACTTAAATTCACTCTTATCATCCCTCAGCAAACCTGTGATGGATGTCATCTTAGAGGCAAGGAAACCTAGCACTAGAAAATCTTATGCTGAAAAATGGAAAAGATTCTGTGCCTGGAACCAATGTCAAGGGATGAGCACAGCATTGCCCAATTTACCTCAGATTTTTCAATACTTAACTGAGATGCTTCACAAGGGCCTGTCCTTTTCTTCCATTAAAATCCACGCCTCAGCCATTTCAGCTCATTATAACACAGAACCTCCCCTCTTCTCTCATCCTCTGCTCAGCCAGGTACCCCAGAAGGGCCAAAAACTTGAGACTACCTAGGAGAGCTCCAACCCCTGCCTGGGACCTTAACTTTGTATTGGAGAAACTCACTCTACCTCCTTTCGAGCCAGCTGCTACTGCAGACTTAAAATTTCTTTCTTGAAAAACAGCTTTCCTTTTAGCAATCACTTCAGCTAGAAGGATATCGGAATTACAGGCTCTTATGGCAGTGGAGCCTTTCATCATCTTTCATGCTGATAGGGTGTCACTCAGGACCAAGCCATCCTTCATGCCCAAGGTGGTATCTACTGTGGCTCTTAATCAGTCCATTCATTTGCAAACCTTCTTTCCCAATCCACAGAACAAAGGGGAACAGATTCTGCATTCCTTGGATGTGCACAGACAACTTAGATTCTACTTGTACAGGACTAAACCTCGAAGAAAATCGGAACAACTGCTGGTAGCATTTGCTGCAGGGGCAGAGGGGAAAAACAAACCATTTCTAAATGGATAAGCCATTGCATTCATTTCTGCTATAAGCACCATGGCAAACCTGTTCCCCAGGGTATCAGATCTCACTCCGCCAGGGCTGCATCTACTTCTGCAGCCTTTCTCAGAGGTGTTCCTACCAGGGACATCCTAGAAGCTGCTACTTGGAGTTCTGTACATACTTTCACCAAGCATTATCATTTGCCAATTTTCTCTAAATCCAGAGCTGGCTTTGCCATTGCTGTCTTGCAGGGCCTTATTGCTGGCCCTAATGCTATATAAACTCCTCCTCCCAACCATAGCTTTGGGAATCTACCCAAATGTAATGACTGCAATAGTGAAACACGAAGAACATAGTACAGTTGTGTACACTTATCATAAATGTAGATTTTCTAGTGTATTGACTGTTCTGTTGCAGTCCTGGCTACCCTCCTTCCAGCCCCCTAACTTCTTCTGGCTATACCTCTACTTTCCTTAACTATGCGTAAAAGCTTTTTGGTGCATTTGCTTTTTGTTGGAGGTATACCTTTGTGTTTTTATGTTTATTTGCTCCCCATTGGGGGGGGGGGTCACCTGACATCTGTGGCAAGAAAGACTGTTGTAATGACGTTGGCTACATGTTTTATACCCCTGATGACCTGACGTCATGGAAGAAGGGACAACAGCCGATCCAGGACCCAAGACTTTGTTAATCAAGCCGACTGAGGGCAACCTGCAAGCAGATTACCCAAATGTAATGATTGCAACAGTGAATATACTCTAACGTCTACATTTTTGGTAAGTGTACACAACTGTACTTTTCTATTAGCCTGGGAACCCAGGGAAGTGAGAAGAATTATGTAATGGGACCCAGGAATGTGATTTTAGAAACAGAGAGAATTGGAGGACACTAAGCATTTTTGTCTAGACCATCCAACTCATCAGCACTGTCTTGCTCAATATGTAAGTTTATCTTAGACTTGTATATTCTCTTAGAAATAGCTAGAAACTAGAAAGATTAGACTGTTTTTCTGTGATGTCAGAACTGTACTACTGAATTATTTTAAGTATTTCTCTGTGATTGCTGAACTCTTGACTAGCACTGTGTAGTAAAAAGTATTGTCTTGTGTTTTTATTATTTATTATTACATATTTTTAAACTCTTTCAACTGTGGCTGTTTTTGTAGAGATAATTTAAGCTCTTTAGAGTACTTGCAGGCCTTTGGTAAAATTGTACAAAGCCACTCTAATAGCTTTAGCCATGGGCTATGCTACCAATTGGATAATAATATTGCACAGTAGTAATTGGACACCCTTTTAAGGACCTTTGAGTAGCTGATAAATATTAGTGGGTGGTGGCAGATGGTACTACCTTGTAGTCTGGGAAAAAGTGGCACAGCCAGAGAACCTGTGCCAGCCTTCCCCAGGAGTGTCTGTGTGGTTGTATAAACTCTTCTTGATGTGTGTGTGTGTGTGTGTGTGTGTGTGTGTGTGTGTGTGTGTGTGTGTGTGTGTGTGTGTGTGTTTGTGTGTGTGTCTGCTACTTGGGCAGGGACACGAAGCACTGGTTGGACAGAGAGGGTGCTGGAGGTTTTAGCTTGCCCACTAGGCTGAGATCTGGACCCTATAGCTGAGCCAGTGTGGAGTCTTATTGGGGACCTGGAGAGCAATGGAGCAACCAGCCCGGACTGACTGTGAGCTCTGTGTGCTCTTAAGGGAAATTTTACTGTGTGTATTTGTTATCCTTTCATCCTATATGAGACGAGCCTCACTGGTGTTAGTGGTGAGTATTGAGGCTCCTTGATTGCTGGGCCAGGGTGCAGGCATCACATATTAATTTATCCCCCCCTAGAGAACTCAAGCTAGTTTTTCAAGTGACCATTGAGAAACGCTGCTTGAGGGAGTTAGGTCTATCTGAGTGTACCTTACCCCATTCCCTGTCTTGAGACCCCATCTGCATTGGTATTGCTAAGCCCATTGCAGTGCTGCACGGACATATCATGTGCTTGCAACCCCAGGCTCCATCTTAGCAACTTGGCATTTTGCTGGCTGGCTCTGTTTAGCCATGTCAGGGGGTTGTGATCTGTCATAAAAGTGAATTTCCTTCCATACAAATAAGGCTGAAGTTTCTGCAGTGCCCACACTATGGCTAGACAGTCCTTTTCTACAGCTGCATAGCATTCCTCCCTGGGTTGGAGCCTACGACTGAGATAAACCACTGGGTGCTCCTCCCCCTCTGAAGAAATCTGGCTAAGTACAGTCCCTACCCCATGATTCGAAGCATCCACCTGCACAACAAATTCCCCTCTGTAATCTGGACTGGCTAACACAGGGGGTCCTCTCAAAGCTTCTTTAAGCTTCTGGAATGCCTGCTCACAGGCTGGGGTCCACACTACCTTATCTGGCCTGTTCTTCCTTGTCAGGTCTGTGAGGGGAGCAGCTGTCATACTATAACTGGGGAGAAACTTTCTGTAGTACCCTACTGTCCCTAAAAATGCCCTCACCTATTTTTAGTAACCGGTTCAGGCCATGCCTAAATGGCTTCCACTTTGGCAGGTTCTGGCCTTATCTTACTACTCTATGTCCTAGGTAGGAGACCTCTGCTATACCCACCTGACATTTGCTTGGCTTAATGGTCAACCCTGCCCTCTGTAGTCTGCCCAGCACTTCCCTGACCTGTTGAAGGTGCTCTTGCCAGGAATGGCTGTAGATAGCAGTATCATGTAGGTAAGCAAGGGCAAACCCTCCTGCTCCTGCTAGAATATGATTTACCAGCCTCTGGAAAGTTTTTGGGCCATTCTTCATCCCAAAGGACATCTTTGTGAACTCATACAAGCCAAAAGGAGTCACAAAGGCAGACTGCTGTCTAGCACTGGGAGTCAAGGGCACCTGCCAGTAACCCTTGGTAAGATCAGTGGTTGTAAGATACTTAGGCCCACCCATCTGCTCTAGGGCCTCATCTGTCCCAGGCATGGGGTACGCATCTGACTCTGCGTGACTATTTAATTTCCTGTAGTCCACACAGAACCTGGTGCTGCCATCCTTCTTTGTCACCAGCACCACTGGGGAGGCCCAGGGACTGTTGGACTCTTGAATCACCCCTAGTTCCAACATCTCCTGTACCTCCTCCCTCAGAGTCTGTTTGACTCTCTCAGGCACTGTATAAAGGGGCCTGCCTAATACGCCTTTGGGGTCCTGTATCCACCTGCTGCTGCTCCATGTGGGTGCACCCTGGTTTCCCAGTGAACATGTCCCCAAATTCCTGCAACACTGCTCAGATTTCTTGAATCTGGGTAGGAGATAGCTGCTGGGACATTGCTACCCCTTCCACTGAGGTGTCAGCCCGAGCCTCAGCCCAAGCCTCACTGAGTAGATCAGTCACCAGATCTCCCTCAGATTCCTTCTGCAATTCACTGCAAATGCTCAGCACAAGGGTCTCCCTATCACGGTAAGGTTTCATCATGTTAACATGGTACAGTTTGTGCCCCTGCCTTCTGCCTAGCAGTTCCACCATGTAGTTAATGTCACTTACCTTTCTTACCACCTTATAGGGTCACTCCCAAGTTGCTTGCAGCTTGTTGTGTCTGACAGGAATGAGAACCATTACCTGCTTCCCCACAGCATAGTCTCTAGCTTGAGCATTCCTGTCATACCACACCTTTTACTGTTGTTGGGCTTCTGCCAGGTTCTCCTGGCCCAAGCCCATGAGTTTCCTGAGCCTTGTCCTGAGATTTAGGATGTATGCCACAACAGACACCTTGTGAGATTCGCACTCACCTTCTCACTCATCTCAAATTAAATCTAGAGGTCCCCTCACCCTATGCCCATACAGCAACTCAAAGGGTGAAAAAACTGGATTCCTGGGAACCTGTCTGTAAACAAACAACAGATGGGGCAAGTATTTGTCCCACTCCTACTGAAACTGATCTGCAAGTGCCCATAACATGGACTTGATTGTAGAGTTTTACCTCTCAACAAGACCATTAGTCTGGGGATGGCAGGGGGTGGTCTTCATGTGCTTCAACTCACAGGACTTCCACAGACAACCCAGCAGGTCTGACATGAAATTGGTACATCTGCCAGTCAGTATTGCTTTTGGGAAACCTATCCTGCTGAAAATCTCTAACCATGCATTTGCCACCTCCTGTGCCTCAATGGCGGACAAAGCCACTGCCTCAGACTATAGAGTAGCATAATCCACTACCACTAGGATATACTTTTTACCAGTGGAACTTGGGGTACTCAGAGGAGCCACAATATCCATAGCTACCCTCTGAAATGGCTCCTCAATGACAAGCAAAGGCATCAAAGGAGCTCTCACCTTGTCTCTTGCCTTGCCTACCTTTTGGCACTGCTTGCAGGTCCTGCAGTACCCTGTTACATCTCTGGAAATTCTAGGCCAATAGAGGTTCTACATAATAGGCCTCTTTTTACATTTTATGCCCATATGACCTGCAAAGAAAATAAGGGAATATCATGGGCTATGGCTAGAAGTGCCAGATGGTAGGCTCTAGGCACTACCAATGACTGTACTTTCTCACCTTCTATCCCTCCCTCAGGGGTCCACTCTCTGTATAGTAACCCTTTGTCCCAGTAAACAAATTCCCCTTTCCTTGAGAATCAGGTGCCTCCCTAGCTACCTGCCTCAGGCCTTGCAGTGGAAGGGTCTGAGAGCTGAGCTTTTCTCAACTTTCTCCTTGTAATCCTTCTCAGCTCCCCCTTCCACAGGAAGTCTGGCATCCTCTGACAGTGGTGCCTCACTGTCAGCCTGCGTACTACTACTCACCTCTACCTTTGCAGTCACTCTGTCCCAGGGAACATCAGTACCCACAAGCAGCTGTGGCTCACCTTCAGTCTCACTGCTACCAGATAGCTCCCTCCCTGAAGTAACCACCTCACCAGTCCTGGCTGCAAGTATGCAGTCTGTCTGGGTCTCCCCCAGTCTACCAGACCCACATGCTTGTCTCCTAGCCTGCACAACCACATGGTACTGCCTCATCCAAATCCTTACCTATGAGAACATCTGCAGGATGGTAGTTTGGTACTCTTGTTGTCTCATGACAACCTACTATTGCCATTTTGTCTTTCCCACTTACTGGCTCCCTCACCTTTTGTTCCCCCCACCTTGCCTCCATGGACACCTGTATGCTACATGGCCCCACTGGTTGCATTCAAAACATTTAACCATAGCTCCTGGACGTGTACCTTAGTGGCTTCCCTTGCTACTGGCAGATTCTGTTGGGGCAGTCTGTGCTGCCCACCATGGGTTCCTTTAGACCCATGAGCAGTACTGGGGGTCTCTTTCCTGTGCAGGGCTGCCCTGCTTGCCAGGTATAGGTCTCCCTTCTTCCCCAAGTCATCTGAAGTGGCACATTGTCTATCAGCTAACCAGATCCACATGTCCTCAGGCAAAGTGCTAAGGGCTTGTTCCCTCACCAAAAGGTTTGCCAGCCCTTCAAAAGTGGTAACCTGACATCCACTCACCCACCTATGGAAATAATTGCTCAGTTCAGCAACATATTCACACACACTTTCATCTGCCTTGCATCTATGCTCATGAAACCTTTTCCTGTACGTTTCAGGTGTTAGCTTAAACAATTCTAAGAAGTGATTTTTAACAGCAGTATAATCAAAACATGGAACGTCAGACATTTTTGACAAATCAGTTGCAGCTTTACCATGGAGTAAGGGGGTCAGGAACTGTACCCAGAGCTTTTGATCAACACCATACTGTTTGCATACCCTCTCAAACATATGAATTAAACTATCAAAATTATCGCCCTCTTTAAACTGCGGAAGAAATTTACTGACTTTTTGTGCTTCCGGGGTCCAGTTTCTCCCTTCCCCATTACCTCCATGACTCTGGCAAAGAGTCAGCATTTCCCTCTCATTTTCCTCCGCCTATAGACTCCTCTGTCTCTCAGCTGCTTCTATCTCCAAATGCCTGGCCTTCAACTCAAGTCTCTTTAGCTCCAAATGGATTTTTAAGTCCTCTGCAGAAAGGTTGAGCTGTCCTCTCGCCGAAGGTATTATATCTCCACTGCCAGTCTGATTGTCCTTCTGGTTGCTGCTTTCTGATGCAGCTGTAACCAAGGCTGCAATCAGGTCTGCCTTGGTCAGGTTTCTATGCACCAGTCCCCTAGCCTGGCACATCTCAGCCAGCAGGCATATGCAGCAGTTTGAGTGTTTTCAGAAATTTCTCACAAAAATAATACAAGGGGTAGAAAACAAGTCCTATGCAGACCACCTCATATAATTTTCTTTATATTCAGTTTTATTCAGGCTGCTATGAGACAGCCTATGCCTAACCTACAAAGCTTCCTCAGATCTAGCACTAATGGTCCTGTTCTACATTTGGAAAATATGTAGTGTCAGAAACACCAGATCTAGGGACCTAAAAATCACCAGCAAAATAAATAGGAAATGCTAGATGGACAGGAATGTGTCTCAGAGGTTCCTCCTTCTCTGGAACAGGCTTCCCATCCATGTAAATTCAGACCTGGATCAGTGATACTCCTAGTTCATAGGTATATACTAGGCTAATGACCACCAGGGCTTTTATAAGCCCACCCAGTACATTTGCGTTCCCTTGTAGGATGCTCATCTTAATTGGGCGGAGTATGTTTGTTAGCACAGGTATGTTAGGAGGTTGCTAAAATGTTATGTGGGGAGATATGTTAGTTAGAGAATGTTTACTGTTGGCTTCTCTCCATAAGAGACATGAGGTGCCAGCCTGGGTATAAATTTATGATTACCCTTCTAGTGTTAGTTAGGGAATGTTTACTGTTGACCTTTGTCTATAAAGACATGGGGGCCAGCCCAGGGAGGAATTTGTAGTTTCCCATCCAAATGGATCCGTGTTGCATTTGAATAGGGTTAGGGCTGAAATGTGCTTCACATGAATGGGGAACCTGTTCCACAGCATGGGGATCATTTGAGTCACATATCTGCCTCACCAGTATGTTCTATTTATATTGCATGCAAAGTTCAAACCCCTAGATCTAGTGTTTCTGGTGCTGCTTGTTCTTTAGATGTGCAAATGCCCCATCATGGCTGGATCTAAGTGTGACGGCCATGCTCTGGCCCAGCAATCAAGGAGCCTCAATCTTCACCACTAACACTAGTGAGGGGTGTCTTATATAGGAGGAAGGGATAACAAATACACACAGTAAAGTGCAATTTCCCTTAAGAGCACACAGAGATCAAAGTAAGTCGGGGCTGGTCGATCCCTTAATCTCCAGGTCCAAAATAAGACTGCCCACTGGCACAGTTGTAGGGACCAGATCTCTGCCTAGTGGGCAAGCTAAAACTTCCAGCACCCTCTCTGTCCAACCAGTGCTTAGTGTCCCTGCCCAAGTAGCTGAAACACACATACACACGCATATTATTATCCAACTGGTAGTATAGCCCAGGGCAAAAGCTATTGAAGTGGCTTTGTACAATCTTACCAAAGGCATGCAAGTACTCTAAAGAACTTAAATTATCTCTATAAAAGCAGCCACAGTTGGAAGGGTTTAAAAATATTTAATGACAGTCAAAACACAAGACAATACTATTTACTACACAGTGCTAGTCAAGGGTTCAGAGATCACAGAGAAATACTTAAAATAATTCAGTAGTGCAGTTCTGACATCACAGAATAACACTTAGTCTAATCTTTTTAATTTCTAGCTATTTCTAAGAGAAAACACAAGTCTAAGATAAACTTACATATGGATCAAGACTGGCCGGAGCTGTGTTTACATCAAATGGTCACAACATGCTTTACTTGGTCAGTAGAGTGCACTACTGTTACATTTTTTTCAGTTCCACATGTAACACTATTTTTACCATTTAAGACAACAAGCCAGTCGTTTACATTAATATTTACAGATGACAGAATTATAATTCTATCTGGCTAGGCTGGCAGCCTTCATCTAGCTTCATACTAAGGATGCTTTTTATGCCAAGCACAGATTGCCTGTCAACAACCTGTAGGAGACCTGAGTATAGAGACAGGACTCTAAGGTGATCTGTACTACAGAACAGTGTGTTAATACCCTTGTTTCTCTTGGTGAGGAACCTCTGTGGGCTTTCCAACTGTTGCATATGCCTAGTCAGGCACATGCTGAAGGTGGCATTGCACTCAATGATGGATCTAATAAGGGATGAGTAGAGTCATACTATATAACTTCCTTGCACCTGAATGCCATACCCTCACTTACAAGCTAGCTGACATAGAATGATTTTCCCTTGCTTACAAGCTAGGTGACATGGGATGATTTTCCTGCTATCTTGACCACGTACTGGTCAAAGGTCATATTACTGTCCACATATCTTCCCAGATCTCTAACTACTGAGTCAGCTCTTAGGGGTGTCTTATCAATGGAGTAATTCATCTGGGTAGACAGTTTCCCAAAAGGCACCATAATGCACTTCTTGCATTCACTTTTTTAATCTGTGGGTTTGCCACCAAGTCGTTTGTCTGTGTTAAACCTCTTGTAGGATGTTATTGTTATGTGGAATTTGTGATAGCTCCCAATATGCAGTTGTCTGCAATCTTGTTGAGACAGAGTCCCTTGACATTAGTCTTGACTTCCGAGAAGTATATACCAAACAGTAGTGGGCCCAGCACTGTGTCCTGTTGTACTCCACTGGTTTCCTTCCTCTTGGTGGAGGTAGTCTCACCAATCCTGATTTTTTGTGTCCTATCTGTGAGCCAGCTAGCAATTTTGTGAGTTGTGTAGGGATTTATGCCTATTTCAGTGAGTTTGTTCACCATACCTGAGTGTGGTATTGCCTTGAACACCTTAGCAAGGGCTAGGTGGGAGATGTGTTCATCCATTGCTTTGGTTACCTTGTCAAAGAAGTCTACCAGGTTAAGTAGGCATGTCCTTCTTATGACAAAACCAAACTGGGTTGAGTCCAGTGTCTGTAGGTTGACAATGTCTTTGTCAATCATTTTCCATGATAATTCATTCTATGACTTTTCATACTAGACTAGTCAGACTAATGGGTTTGTAGTTTCCAGGGTCGGTTGATGTCTCACCCTTGTGAAGGGGGGATAACTGTTGCCATCCTGTATTTGCTTACAATGTAGCCTGTTTTTAGGCTGTAGTTGAAAAGTGGCTCAAATGGTCCAGATAGTTCATGTTTCAGGCTATTTAGGAGGCAACCTGGGATATTACCAGGCCCCACTGAGACTGTGTGTTTAGTTTTAGCAAGCACCACTGTGACCTGCTCCCAGCTGATAGCTTGTGGGGGGTATACTGGAAAGGATTTCATAAGGGGTGGCAGGGGAAGAGTTGGGGTGGTAAAGTCTGAGCTGAATTTGTCAGCCAGCATATTCACTATGTCACTCTGCTCAGTGAAAGTAGTAACATTTCCTACCAGTTCTGCACACAGCTGATGTTACCTTTGAGGTTTCAGACATAGCTGCAGAAAGCCTTGTGGTTGTCTTTAGCCTGAGAGACTATCTTGACTTTGTAATTGTCATTGTTGGATGGCTTTGGCCATGACTTTTTTTCCTTTTAGGATTCTACCAGTTCGGTTTGTTTTGAGGGTTATTTTGGACGTAATTCTGGTAGATAGAGCAGCTTCTATGCAGCCATTTACATGTTTGTACATTGTTTCTGTGAATAATTCTTTATAGACTGTTGTCAACTCTGAGCTGGGCAGGGTATTACATTTTAACAGACACTCTCTTAATAGGATTCAGGCTGCTTTAGAATAGGTTCTAATGGTAACAGGTTTTGCTCGGTCTTCCAAGTAGAGTTTTATTTTGAATGATACAGCTTTGTGGTCCAACCTTACTTGTGAGGACGTAACAAGGCATGGGGGGTGCACAGCACTCTCCTATATTGGTCAAAGCAAAGTCTATTATGTTTGAACCTCTTGTTGTAGGATACACTAACCGATGAAGGGTATTTTTGTTAATAAAGTCCAGGAAAAGTGCCTACAAGTTGGAGGCACAGGATTTTTCCCAGTCTATAGAAGTTTAGTTAAAGTTTGCCATGATTATAGTGTTTGGTTGCCTCCATTTAGTCTAGATAAAGGTTTTGGGACTGTTTAAGGTGATTTGAATGTGGATAAACTCCAGGATATCATCCTGTTTAACCAACATTGAGGTATACTTGTTGCTAATGTAGATCGAGGCACCTCCACCTTTAGCGCCTGTCTGTGCGGCTGGTGGTCTAAATGTGTGGAAGTCACTGTAGCCTTGCAGTGCCAGGGTACTGCCTGTGGCTTTTAATCATGTCTCAGTAATGGCACAGATGTCTATATTCTCCAGAGAGAGATGAGCTTGGGGTTATTGAGTTTTTTGTTAAGGCACTTAGCATTAAGGTTCCTTTGGGTTTTATTTGCTATGTTGGCAGGTTTTTCACTTTGGTATTGCCTAAAAAGATTCAGGGAGTGTATAAAAGTCCAGAAGCCCCTGGGGGGGGGGGGGGGGACATGTGTCCTCCCAGGCTGAGAGATATTAAATCTCTATGGAGTGACACCAGGGTTTAAAGTCAATCATCTTTTTGTTCATACTGTGGCATCATCCTTGGTGAAGATAGAATACTGCTCAAAGTAAGACACATACCAGTCCGAAACACATATTCAGAGAGGTCCATAATGTCTCTCTCTACATAATCCAGAGAGGTTTATCTCAGGAAATTTATGCCCTAATGGTCTATGATAGAATCACCTGTGCTGCAATAACTACAGTGCATGTGTCACTTGACCGATCCTGGCTCCAAATAAGCAACTGACTGTAATATTCTCCTTGTCCAGTCTGGTGAGTGGGGTGTCATACAATGTAGTCCCCTATGAGAAGAGTCCTGAGTAAATTATTTGCTTGCCTTATGGAGGGGGGTGTCCCTTGAGTGTAGGCTTATGTGCAGTGTTTGATATTGCTTCTAGTGTATGCTTTCGGGATTGCTGAGGATGTGCATTGGTGTTTGTGGGCTTAGGAGGTCTTTGAGGTTCACTTTTTAGTACCTCAGCAAAAGCTGGTCTGTGTGTGTGGACATAGCATGTGGTGGATGTAATGTGTGTGTGTGCTTGACAACCTTGTTTGTATGAGAGATTTTTGCCTTCTTGAAAATTGTGTACGTACATTTCTCAAATACTGTGTTGGTTTCTTTAAGGATTAAAAGGTTGTCAGTGAACATGAGACAATTGTTACATTGTCTCAGGGTGCCCATATCTGCCAGTCTGGCTACGGAGACATTTGGAACTTGCATATCCATGTTGTCCATGTTGTCTGGACCTGTATTAACATCGATTGTTAGGGTTTCTGAACGAGGTTTTACAGAGATCTCCTAGGGTGGTCTGTGTAGGTTAGGGACTACAGTTGAATAGTGTTAGTGTGTGGTATTAGATAGTGCTAGGGTATGGTATTAGTGCTAGGGTATAGTATTAGATAGTGCTAGGGTATAGTATATGCTAGTGCTAGGGTATGGTATTAGCTAGTACTAGGGTATGGTATTAGTGCTAGGGTATAGTATTAGATAGGCCTTGGGTATATTATTAGATAGTGCTAGGGTATAGTATCAGATAGTGCTAGGATATAATATTAGATAGTGCTAGGGTATAGTATTAGATAGTGCTAGGGTATAGTATTAGATAGTGCTAGGGTATAGTATTAGATAGTGCTAGGGTATGGTATTAGATAGTGCTAGGGTATGGTATTAGCTAGTACTAGGGTATGGTATTAGTGCTAGAGTATAGTATTAGATAGGCCTAGGGTATATTATTAGATAGTGCTAGGGTATAGTATCCGATAGTGCTAGGGTATAGTATCCGATAGTGCTAGGGTATGGTATTAGACAGTGCTAGGGTATAGTATTAGACAGTGCTAGGGTATAGTATTAGCTAGTGCTAGGGTATGGTATTAGCTAGTGCTAGGGTATGGTATTAGATAGTGCTAGGATATAATATTAGATAGTGCTAGGGTATAGTATTAGATAGTGCTAGGGTATATTATTAGATGGTGCTAGGGTATAGTATCAGATAGTGCTAGGATATAATATTAGATAGTGCTAGGGTATAGTATTAGATAGTGCTAGGGTATAGTATTAGACAGTGCTAGGGTATAGTATTAGCTAGTGCTAGGGTATGGTATTAGCTAGTGCTAGGGTATGGTATTAGATAGTGCTAGGGTATGGTATTAGATAGTGCTAGGGTATGGTATTAGCTAGTGCTAGGGTATGGCATTAGTGCTAGAGTATAGTATTAGATAGGCCTAGGGTATATTATTAGATGGTGCTAGGGTATAGTATCAGATAGTGCTAGGATATAATATTAGATAGTGCTAGGGTATAGTATTAGATAGTGCTAGGGTATAGTATTAGATAGTGCTAGGGTATAGTATTAGACAGTGCTAGGGTATAGTATTAGATAGTGCTAGGGTATGGTATTAGATAGTGCTAGGGTATGGTATTAGCTAGTGCTAGGGTATGGCATTAGTGTTAGAGTACAGTATTAGATAGGCCTAGGGTATATTATTAGATAGTGCTAGGGTATAGTATCCGATAGTGCTAGGGTATAGTATCCGATAGTGCTAGGGTATGGTATTAGATAGTGCCAGGGTATAGTATTAGCTAGTGCTAGGGTATGGTATTAGTGCTAGAGTATAGTATTAGATAGGCCTAGGGTATATTATTAGATGGTGCTAGGGTATAGTATCCGATAGTGCTACGGTATAGTATTAGATAGTGCTAGGATATAGTATTAGATAGTGCTAGGGTATAGTATTAGACAGTGCTAGGGTATAGTATTAGCTAGTGCTAGGGTATGGTATTAGATAGTGCTAGGGTATGGTATTAGATAGCGCTAGGGTATGGTATTAGATAGTGCTAGGGTATGGTATTAGATAGTGCTAGGGTATGGTATTAGATAGTGCTAGGGTATAGTATTAGATAGTCCTAGGGTATAGTATTAGCTAGTGCTAGGGTATAGTATTAGCTAGTTCTAGGGTATAGTATTAGATAGCGCTAGGGTATGGTATTAGATAGCGCTAGGGTATAGTATTAAATAATGCTAGGGTTTGGTATTAGCTAGTGCTAGGATATGGTATTAGATAGGTGTCTATATTACAAGATCGAATGCTTAGGTGATTGAACACCTAAACATCGAACTTGTAATATCAAACCCAAAAAAATGTCTTAACGGCGCAGAAAAACACGTTGGTTGGCCACAGGAAAAAAAAAAACGTTACACCCAAACTAAGTGTGGGGGCTTTGCCTCCCAAACCCCCCACTCCCCCTAATTAAATATACCAACTCAGAGATTGCTCTACAGTAGACAAAATGGCAAAATCCGGCGAATGGCCAAGGGAAATATTTCCCTGCGTTAAATCAGCCATTCACTGTTTTTTGCTTTTGATATTACAATTTCGATGTTTAGGTATTCTATCACCTAAGCATTCGCTCTTGTAATATAGACCCTTAGATAGTGCCAGGGTATGGTATTAAAAAGTGCTAGGGTATTAGTGCTAGGATATGGTATTAATTAGTGCTAAGGTATTAGTGCTAGGATATGGTATTAGATATTGCTAGGGCATGGTATTAGACAGTGCTATTAGCACTCACTGATGTACAAGTTAGCTGCTGTGAGCTTAACTTTGTGTAGCGCGTCACTAAATTGCAGGTTACAGTCCTAGTACTAGTTTTATAGGCAGACTTCTTTTTTTCCCAACTCAGATAGACCAGGCCTGCTGCCAAGAGAAGAAATAAACCAATCCTCTTAACATAAAAGTTTTATTAAACTAAATAGAAGTGGTGATTTCAAGTTAGTCAGACCAATAGCAAGACAGGTTGAGCAAATGCATTAATTTCAGCATTAAATACAGATAAAAGGACAAATAAACAAAGAAATCAGTAGTACTAAAATAGCTTCTGGACGCACAGTTTTTAAATACAAGTACCTACCTTGTAACTTTTGCCTGGATGGCACATGATGCAAGGAAATCACTTCAGAGGTACAAGAGAGGACACCAAGTGTTGCTGAGCTCTTTGGGAATCAGGCAAGAGCCTCAAAAATATGTCAAATTTATACAGGTCCTTAAAACAAAGGAAACTGTAGAATCCCTTTAGCAGGGCCAAAATTGCAAGAATACAATTAAGTACCAGCAAAAATACAAAGTAGCAAATTGCACAGCAACACTACCACACATCTGAAACGCATGTCTCTACTAAATAGAGGAAGCTTAACTGTTTGCCTACCTAAGTATATACACCCCCACAAAACATTTGGGAACCATTACCTATCACATTTTATTTTGGGGATCTTGGCTAGGCTTAAAATGGCTCCTTGAGTCATTAAATATTTTACTATGATACTGTACTACTACAGCAGTCAAAGGCCTAGAAATGGCAAGGTTCATTCTCCACTTTCATTAGAATTAAACTAGTAGCAAATGTCTACCATATTACTAATAATCACCAAGAAAATACACGGCTGTTTCAGTAAACTCAGTTAGAACATAAAATATACTTATCCCAAGTCTTCTAGGTCTGCTATTTTAATTAAATCTGATTGAAAATTGTCACAATCAGTAGTATTGCAGCTAAGCTGTCTTTGTCTTAATGTTCTAATTTTCTACACTTGCTGTTTTTGTCTTAATGTTCTGAAAGTGTCTGTTCCAGTGTTTCATTACTCTGTTACTAAAATGCAAGCACACCTGTATTTAATAGTCAGCATAATAGAAAGCATTCACTGTCTCTGCAGCTGGGGTAATCAGTGACTACTCCCAAACAGCAATCGTCTGCAAACTATCGACCACAGGGCCTTGATATTAGTCTTGATTTCATAAACATAGATACCTAACAGCAGTGGCCACAACACTCCACCCTGGGGGCACCCACCTAGTAATTGGTCTTTTTTATGGAAGTAGATTTCCCTATTCTAACTTCTTGGATCCTGTAAGTGAGCCAGCTGGAAATCCAGTGGGTGACATATGATTTAAAACCTAATTTAGTAAGGTTGTTAACAATGACTGAGTGGGGTATTGTGTCAAATGCCTTGATCAATTGAGGTAGGCAGTATGCACTGAGTTGCCCTCATCCATCACTTCTCTAACCTTCTAAAAGATGTCCACCAGGTTTAGCAGGCAAGACTTGCCCTTGGCAAACACAAACTGACTAGATCCTTGAAGAGATTGCTATTGGCCAGTGTGCCTGTTCTATTTTTTTTTTTTTTTTTTTTGTTGAGTTGCTGCCTATCACATTGTGTTTAACCATGTACTGTATAGATGCAGATATCTTCAACCATATTTCTTCCCATATAACCTGACCTCCCAAAATCATTACGATTTGTGTGATTAGTAATATCTGCCCGTAGGTGTAAACTGAGCCACACTGCACATAACTGGTCAGCAAAGTAATGTTATATAGCTTGTAGCTTCTCTACTTTAGCAAACTTTTGCTTGTAGTGTTATCCCGCATTGTCCTTAGCAGTTAGTAGTTGCTCTGCATAGTGCATATTCAAGTTACTTAGTACAACTAGTTGTTTCCTCCACAGTAAAATCCAGTGTCTGTTGCATTTAATTGAATGTAGTATTCTTGTGTTTTTGAATAAATTCTAATCCCTGGACTAAACTGGAGGGTAACTTTGGTGTTACTCTGTTTATCAGGGTCAGCACCTTCCTCCTACACTGACCTTAGCAGCTGTCTCATCTACCACTTGTATTCACTATAGTGAAAGAATTGTACAGTTTTAAATGGTAAGTATGGTTTACATTATACTAAATACTGCCTCTGCAGACACTACTGTCGATCTGTTAGCGACCTAAGTAGCAGCTCATCTGAAGCCTTGCATCTTGTCTGTTCAGAGTCCTTTGAGTTCTTTCTTTTCTTCCTTTTTTTTGTCGACTTGCCAATTTGTCATTAACCATCATGGTTGCCTGACCCACTGATAAATACCAAGGTGACTAATTTGAGTACTTGTTCTGATCTCTGGTACTCTGTCACCTCCACTTTTTTCATTAGTTCAGTGTCCTGCTAGTTTCTCTTGTCCATATTTTGCTCATCCTTCATCCCTTTGGCCATCTCCTTTATGGCTGCATTAATTTGCTAAAAGACATTTGCTTCTTTTTTCCTGGTCTGCTCATAGGCTTTCTTGTTTGCTTCATCAGCCCCATTTTTGATGACCAGTTGTCTCATTTCTACACATTTTTAGGTATTTGTATTTATTGTTTTTCAGTAGGAGGATAGAGTTTTATTGTATGCTGTGTTGCTGAGTCAGCAGCTATTAGACTGCAGACATCAAAGTGCGGTAATAGTGCAGGCATTTAGTTTTGTTTTTGTATAGTTTTGCTGTTTGTTTTGCTGCATTTTCTCAGGGTTTTTAGAGATCGAGTGTTGGGCAACAGCAAGCTTGTTGATTTTCTTCACATTCTGAACTTGAGTTGGCTATTAGCGGTAGAATTCTACAAGGAGTGAGAGGGATTTTTTTTAAGTGGTTGCCCCTTTGGAGTTAGTACTATGTTCAAGTGCTTTTCTTAATTTTCTTTTTTTTAATGTGGCTGGTGAACTTCATTTTTTGTTTTCATTGAAATGTTTTGGTTTTGATTTCCTGTCATCAGTCATAGTTTGAGTGAATGCAGCTAGATCAAGAGCTATTTGCCAGAACTACTTTCATTGGTACTAGAGTTTTTGTCTTTCTCCAGTGTGGTCAATCTCAAACGTTTGAAGGGGGAGAGAGACTTGACTTCCTGCAAAAAAGAATGTCTCTGAGGTTTGATGAAAGTGTTTTTTTGTTTGTTTTTTGTGAGTATTATTTTAGTTTTTTATGTTGTCTGAAATTTGTATCGCACAAGATGCAGTATAAGTGTTTTGGCCGTATCATCCTAGATCCCTTTTCAGTGAGTTTGCCTTGTGTTATCTTAATTTATGCATGATATTTTATTTATTTATGTTGTATTGTATCACAGTGAAGCATTTTAAGGCTATAAACATTGTAATGGTCTTGATCACTTCCTGCATGAGGTAATGCAGGACTTTGCTGTCTTCCCTTCCTTTGACCTTTATGCTGCATTTCACAAACAACGCACACCATACATGCATGCTCCTCTTTCATTGTCCACCACTATTTCTGTTGTGTTACCTACCAACCTACTTCTTTCCTTTCCACACTCCCTAGCAATGCTCAAAATGTCACAAAGTGCACTTTAGAATAATACCTTCTTTTCCACTGTGTATGTTTTTTGTTACTTCCACCTCCATCACTCTGTGTTGATCAGGGCTTGATCAGTAACATCCTTCTTCCTGTCTTCCTGTTCATGGTCTTCTCTCTCTGTGGAAGTACATTTCCTGACAACTTCTTCAGTTAATCTCTATGGTACTTTGAACTTGGCCACTGTCTACTGTAAGAATTATATAGCCTGCATTTACCATTCAGTTTGTTCATCTGCTAATTCTATATTTCTCTGTCTCTTTTTTATGTGGGACTTTACAGTAAGGTCACCCAAGAATGGTATTTTGCTCTCCTCTTCATCCCCAAGGGGCAGCATCTTACTTTTTTGTATCCTGAACTTATGCTGCCTCTTCTTTGCATGCCTCTCATTTTCTACACCTTGTCTCCCATTTCCAGACTTTTGACCTTTCAGGGCATTACCTTCACTGTGCACTTCCTTGTTTGTTTCATATTTCACCCCTTTTCGACTATTCTTACTTCCAGCTGTTTGCCTCTTCTACCCTATCACTGATGATACCACTTTTATTTTCTCTAGTTATTGGACTCTTGTTTTAATGTATTTCCAGGCCAGCTTTCAGAAATTTTCTTCATCTGTACTAATGTGCCAGTAGTCCTTCCATCATCCTATGTGCATTTTTGGGCATGAGGTGCCCCACATCCTTGTTCATTTTCAAAGTTATGCACCCACTCAGTGATGTACCATAATAGTCCTTTTTCTTTTCCCTTCATATGTGGAGATTGTAGCACTTCTCAGCAGATAACCGAGCTTCTACCTTCCTATGAAGTTTCACCAACATAACTGTCTCATCTCCTAGATGACGTCTCCACACAACCACAGTCACATTAGAGTCTGTTCCATCCATTTTCTTCCTGCTTTTAACATCACTTGATTTGTTCCATCATCCAGGGATCGACTTGGATCTTAATTTCTTCCTTGTCACGTCACCTAATGCCTCACATAATAAGAGTTCTCCAGAATAAGTAGATTGACTTCTCCAGAATCAATTTAGCAGTTGCATTATCTATACCTTTTTTCTTTGCTGCTAGCCCCAAATTCCTCATTTGTGTTATACATTCACAGGTCTTTCCAGTTTTGTAGAATACCCCCCCCCCCCCGCAGACACACACATACCATGTTGCTCTAATCTGACATTTGTGCATTGTATCAGCATCATTGTCATTCTCTGCAAGGCTGTTTTTACATTAGGAAGGTAGCCACTAATGAGTCTTGGTCAAAGGCACCTTATATAACTGGCTCAGCTTTAGATAGACTGTGATGCATTTTATGTAATTTTTATAAAATAACTTTATGTTGTTCCTTTTTAGTGCTAGTCAGAAGATTTATTTAAATCCCCTAATATGTGTACACATGTCTGTTCACAGACAAAAACTAGTGATAGTCATTGAGACATATACACACATACACATGCACCCACACACCATCCCTGATAGGTCATGTCCTGGGTAAGTTTCTACTCTATTACAAAAAGAAAATGCACTGACAGACTCATATCATACTGTATATACATCCAGGGGCAATTTATTGGAAGGCATTTTACCTACAGAAAGTCATTGGAGTGCTGTAGGAAACCAGAACACCTCATTGAAGTACACACAGAGTGAGGATATGCAGATTCCACACAGAAAGAGCCACAACAAAGAACCAGACTTAAAAAAATCTAGCATTGTGAACTAGCAGTGCTACTCAATGTGATACTATACCAATGATTGCATGTTTTTGTACATGCACTGCCCACATTATCACACAGTCACTGTGCACAACATTAATATTTGAATGTGGTGTAGAGTGGTATGCATGTGTGTGAAAAAATTATGGTTACATCCCCATATTTTATTAGCTTATTGCTTTTAGATACAGAACAAAATCACCCCATCACATACAAATGCACACAAGTGTTCATATGTTGTCTTGTGCGTGTGCACACACACACACACACACACTCACACACACACACACACACACACACACACACACAAAATGTCAGTACTTTTTTTTTTACACTTATCAAGCTTTCTGCTTTCACACACAGGCTGTACATACACCTCAGTGCAGTACATTTCTACACACACTGATTATGTGTTCACAGACAGAAACTGGTGGTAATCATACACACACACACACACACACACACACACACACACACACACACACACACACGTGCAGGCGCGTGCACACATGCACCCACAATCTCAGTGATTTTTTTGCACTTATCGTGCTTTCTGCTTTGACACACAGGCTGTACATACACCTCAGTGCAGTACTTTTCTACACACACTGATTATGTTTGATTGTAATGAAATCTTTAAGAAATTCTGACCACAGTAATGTATTTCAACCATTTGTAACTGCTAGCCAGAAGGTTACTTATATCCCTTAATATGTGTGTACGTGTGTGTTCACTTACGGAAACAGGTGGTAATCACACACAGCTCAGCTATATGAACTCATTCACTTGGCATTTGCTTGGGACTTCAATGCAGGTCAACCACTTTATCTGTCTGAAAGCTCATCACTCTACCTACAGCATGCTTTACAGAGGGTATTTACCTGTCATATAATGAGATATTAGTGCACGCATATTCTGGACATTAGTATTACAGGCATATAGCCCCTCATGGGAAACCCAGTAATTACAGATTGTTACCACATAAGTTCCCTGAAACACTTAATTTTCTAGCTGTTTATAATAGACCATGTGTCAGTTCCTCTAGGGCAGTCCTAACAAAAAAGGCAATTCTAATAAGATACTTAATTATAAAACACACTGAAGAATGACATTCTATCTCAAAATAAGTTTTATTGTGTGTTTGTTATGATTTATTTGTTAGTACATTGCGTTTGTGAGTACATGGAATTTGTATCTCATCCTGTATACAGTAGCAGAATTATTGCCTTGCCTAATGAAAAATCTATAATTCTTACTTCTAATGCAATGACAAAACAAAAAAGAGAAATTCTGGCAGTGGGTTGCATTTAGTCACTCTCAGCAGATGTTGTATTCTCAAATCTAATGAAAGTGGAGTGCAATGCAACTTAGCAGCTTTACTAAGCACATTCCTGTGGCCTTGTAGGCCTGCTGGTACAGTGTGTGATAATTGTGGAACACAGTAACATTAACATTTTCAGATGCACAGGAGCAAATCCTATGCAAGTCTTCCTTACTCTACCTAGCTCCATCATCATTATACTGTAAGCTTACCTAGTCAGAGTACAAGATTGGAAGTTTAACAATATATACTATTTAAAAAGGTTTCAACATAAGTAATTTAAAAGTGGAAAGAAACACATGGAAATAAAATTCACATTTTCACCACTGCACCCCCTAAAAATAATGAAAGCAGCTGTCATGAGACTATTTAGAATTTTAGCAATTTTCCTACAATACAGGGAATAAAAACATCAGGTAATCAGCTAAGTGTTTCAAGCAGCCAGGTGCTGTATATATTAACAAGCCCAATTAGTCATTGCTGTGTATGGTGGTCACTATTTACTTTTCCATATTACATGGATAACGTTCTGTGCAATAATTGAGCATGTTAGGAGGCTGCTGTCCCCTTAACCTTCCACTGGTTGCACAAAAAAGTGAAACCAGGTAGGATTGGGGGTACAATATGATATCCCCCATCTGCTGCTGACATGATGACTACAATGCATGTCATAAACTATAATCATATAAGAAAAATAGGATGCGCAGTGATATTGTTATAATACAGTGCAGCAAACCGATAATGTTATAACATATACAGTCAGTTACTGCTCCCCCAAAGCCCCTGTAATGTTTTTCTGTTTAAGTATTCAGTTAATTTTGCAACTACTGAGGGTTTAAGGGGATTAGCACACCACTTTACATGCTATAACAGCTGCAGTTCACACCAAGGCAATTCATCATCTGTAATGTATGTTTGTACTTTGATGAATTCTTGTATGTTATTTTATTTTGTCTTGTTGGTCATCAGGGCTTTTCTTCTATCTGCCAAATGAACATTAGGAGTTAGTCTGGTCCATAATCACTGAAAGTAACGGTATAGGGATTTATATCTGCAACAGTTTTGACAAATATTCTAGATAAAAATTAGGTTGTAATTTTAGAGGCATCAGTAGTAGAATAACTGCACAATTAATTCCTAAGTGCTAAATTTTAGGGGCATCGGTAGTAGAATAACAGCACAATTAATTCCCAAGTGCACAATTAATTCCCAAGTGATGTGTCACAATTCCCAATACAGTGTGCTTCCCCCTATAGTTATGTTATTAAAACAAAGTATAGCCATAGTTGTATTTATTATGTATTTATCTGTGTGAGGAAATGTACAAAAGAGCATGTTCATTTTAACTGAATCTAGACATTTGCATTTGTGAGCCAGTGCAATTATAACAGTAAAGTAACGACTTGAAAGCTAAAACATAGGCTGTGTATTCATTGTATATGTGAAAACGTAACCGTTACCTTCAGATCCTTTTGCACACATGAAGACCCAATGGAGTTTAGTATTTTTTCAGATTGTACACCACCTTCATACCATATCAGTGATCTTTAAAGAGTGGTGACATAACTGTCCTTTGTTGTCACTTAACCATGTTTACCTTTCCAAAACATAGATAATGCTGTGTATTGCAGTTTTCACTTTTTTGATTCATTCTCCATTCAACTTCTTTATTCTTTGCATTATCTTGAAGGAAGCTAAGCATGTACCAGTGGTACTCAGTGGGTACATCAACAGATCTCCTCTAGAAATACACCAACTGTTATCGTTTAAAGTTTGAGAACACCTAAGCATTTCTGAGGTAACCACAACTTGAGCATCCAGTAAAACAAAAGCGATAATTTATTATGCTAACTCATATTTTCTCTATATGCCTGAGTTTGAGGGTGCCTTGGAACTACCATTGTGAGTTTTGGAGTAATATCCCATTTTTTCAGCAATTTAGGGCCTCAGAAGGGTTGTGGTGCTGGAAGTTGCACAGTTTATCCCCAACACCAATCCTGATCCTCTGATCTTTTGTCCTCATTTGTGATCCTTTGATCATATCTTTATTTCCATGATCATTGTAGTCTTCCTCCTCCTATCTATTCATGTTGTCCTTCTGTTTGCTTATTAATTCTATTCTGTGTATTGCCACTTTACCACCTGCTTCATGACTTCAAACTGTTTTCTGCTGTTGTGTGGTGTACTTTGTGATGTGCCTTGCTATAGATGCTTGCCCTCAACATTTCAGTAGAACATAACTTGTAACCTGGATTGTCCAAAGCCACCCAATTTCCTCTCCTTGCTTTTTTCAGCTCCTACAAACACCAAAACTTGCTTCTGTCCACAAATTACTGATGTATTTTGCAGTTTCTTTATCTACTCCATAGGCTCACAGGTTCATAGGTAGGTACTAGGCTATTGGCCCTAGGGCCTGTACAAGCCTAGTCAAAAAGGTACCCTGGCTTTCGCCACCCAAGAAAATTATTTTTCTGTGCCTCTGTCAAGCAGAACCACAGAAGTGATCCCCGGGGTGAATTTCCTATTACCCATCCAATCATCAAGATTTTTCTTGGAGTGCTACTGAGGAGCTCTGTTTGACATAGGTGGTCTGTTCCAGAGTATGGGAAGTCTCTGGGACAGGAAACTATCCCTCCAGCATGTTCTGTTTATTGTGGTGACAAGGTTTAGGTCCCTAGAGTGTGTAGCTCGGTGGGATTGGGATTTCTTTAAATGGAGCATGTCCAACAGCTCTGGGTTTGACATAACTTTGTATGTTAGGCAGTGATCGCCACTGAATAGGCGATATGCAACAGAGTAAAGCTGGAGTTTTTTGAGACGGTCTGGGTAAGGCATCTATTTGAGGCCAGTAATCCTCTTTCTGAGGTATTTTTGCGGCCTTTCCAGTTGTTGTAGATGTCTTATGAGGTATATATCAAAAGGGGCGTTGTACTCTATAATGGGTCTAATGAGTGAAGAGTAGAGGGGAACAATGACCTCTTTTTTTCTGGATGAGAAACCTTTTGTGATGAGGTATGCCATGTAGAAGGATTTCCTGACCACTGTGGCAATGTGATTATCCAAGGAGAGACTACTGTCCACCTGTGTCCCAAGGTCTCTTATCACACTTTCAGTGTTAAGTAGACTGCCGCCTATGTGGTAGTTCATGGGTACAGAGTTTTTACCAAAGGGGATGACAATGCACTTTTTGGCATTGAGCTTGAGACCATGTCTTTGACACCAGGCATCTGTCTCAGTGAGGCCCTTTTGTAGGATGTCCACATTGTTAGGAGTTTTGATTATGGCTCCTAGTTTGCAGTCATCTGTGAATTTAGTTAGCCAAAGACCTTCTGTGTTAGCCTGTACTTCAGAGAAGTAGATACCAAACAGGAGAGGACCCAGGACTAAACCCTGTGGTACTCCACTTGTCACTGGTCTGAAGTCTGATTTGGAGTCTGCTACTTTCACAGTGTGGGTTCTGTCAGTAAGCCAGTTGGCAACCCATTTTGTGACATAGGGATTTATACCTAGTTTAGTGAGCTTATCTATAATTCCAGAGTGGGGGATGGTGTTGAACTCCTTGGCGAGATCTGGATAGGCTGTGTGAACCACCTTACCCTCATCTATGGATTTGGTGATTACTTCAAAGAAATCTATCAGGTTTAGGAGACATGATCTGCCTTTTACAAACCCAACATGTGTGGGGTCCATAGTTTGGAGATCTCCAGTGTCTTTGTTTATGAGTTCCATGATGATACGTTCCATGGCCTTGCAGACGAGGCTCTTCAGGCTAATGGGGCGGTAGTTCCCGGGGTCTGTTGTGCCCCCCCCCTTTGTGGAGTGGGATAACTTTCATGGTGCGCCATTCAATGGGCACAAAGCCTGAGGTGAGGCTATGATAGAACATGGTACTTAGGTGGGGTGCCAGTTCATTCTGTAGTTCATGTAGAAGGCAGCCTGGAATGTTGTCAAATCCCATGGATGCTGTGTTCTTGGCTTTGGAGAGTAAGGTTTTTACCTGTGCAGCCATGATTACAGGAACTTTGCATACTTCTGGTATAAAGATGGGCCCTTTAGGGGGTGAGATGGGGGTAAAGTTAGCACTGAACCTGTCTGCCAGGATGTTGGCAATATCATTGGCAATATCAGTTGGTTCTGTATATTTAGCGTCATTGTGCTGTAACTCAGAGCAGATCTGAGTGCTGCCATTGAGATTCTTGGCATAGCTATAGAATGCTTTGTGGTTGTCTTTAGAATCTGTGGCAATTTTGTTTTCATAACTAGCTTTGGAGGATTTTATGAGGGATCTCCGCTTCTTACTAAGGCTGACCAGGGAGTTCCTCCAATCGTGGGATTTTACTCTTTTTTGCAACAGTTTCTTTCTTCTGTTGTAGAGTTTGTTTATGGCAGAAGACCACCAGATTGGCTTCCTTTTTTTGGAGAATAGCATCTTGGTTCTGTTAGGGATAGCACGATCCATGCACTCATGTAAGTGCCTATAAAGTGCATATTTAGGATTCAGCAGTCGTACCTCTATTGTCCATCTGCATGGGTGTTGTGAAGTTTGCCACTTCTGTCTTAAGAAGAATGAAGTTGGCTTTGGAGAAATTTTTTATGGTTGTTTTCCTAATGGGGGGTGGGAGCGGGATGTGGATGTCTAGGGTGATTAGCTTGTGGTCAGATCTGACCAACGAGGAGCTGACCTCTGGTGTGGAACACCGGTCACCCATGTTGGTGATGACCAGGTCTAGGATATTGCTGCCCTTGGTGGGGGTGTGGATAAGTTGATCCAAGGCATTGGAATTGATGATTTCCAGAAAACATTGAGCAAAAGAGTTGGTACATGAGTAGTTTTCCCAGTTAATGGCAGGGTAGTTGAAATCACCCATTATTAGAGTGTTGGGTTGTACCTTAATATTTTCCAGTGTATCAAGAAAAGAGGAGTGGGAATCCTGGGGCATGGTGGTGAGTCTGTAGCAAGCTACAATCTGGATTGCGGTTTTGCCCAGAGTTAGCTGAACTTGGATAATCTCAGATGCATTATGCTGAGCAACTAGCTGGGAGGTGTGGAGATCCTTCATGAATATGGACACGCCTCCACCTTTAGTGTTTTGGTCCGGGTTTGGTGGCCAAAAGGTGTGGTATAAATTATAGCCTGGTAATGCAGGGGTGATCTCTGGAGCTTTGAACCAGGTCTCTGTCACTGCACAGATGTCAGTGTTCTCCATTTTATGAAGTGCCTCAAATGAGTGCATTTTGAGGTTTAGAATTCTAGCATTGAGTAGCAATACCCACAGATTTTGCTTGCTTGTACCTGTTATGGTGGTGAATTTGTCATTTGAACCTTGCCTAAAAAAGGCACTATAATGGTGGCAAGAGCCTTTGCCAGTATCTGGAATCCCAAGGGCGACAGGTACAGACCATCTCTGGCAAAGCAGCTTGGTCTGTTGATCATGTCATCCCAGGCAGACAGATACTGGATTCCCTTAAAATGACACCAGACGCTTAGCCAATTGTTAAAGTTAATTGTTTTGTTCTTGTACTGTGGTGTCATTCTGGGTGATGGCAGGATGCTACTCAGGGCTAGGGTCATACTTGCCTGGGCTACAAGATCGGAGAGCTCCTCCATATCTCTTTTCATGTAGTCCAGGGAGGTACGTCTCAGGTCATTCACACCAACATGGACAATGAGTCATATTTGTACTTGTTGTGGAGTGACCTGTGTGCATGTGTTATGTGGCGGATCCTGGCACCTGACGGGCAGCTGACAGTAACTTTTTCCTTGTTTAGCCTGGTGAGTGGAACATCAGTGTGCCTGACTATAGAGTAACCTATGACTAGAGTGTTGGGTATGTTATGCCTTATGGGCTGCAGCTGAGTGACACACTGAGTATGTGGGCTATGTGTCATTTGGGTTGTGTTGAGGGTGGAGGTTGCTTGCATTTCTGCTTTGGAGGTCTCTGTTGTTTGGGCAGATGTGTACTGAGAGTCTCCGTGAATGTAGGTGTGTGTTTTGTGTTTCTGTGGGTGTGTTTTGGTGGTGTAGGTTTTGAGGGACTATGTGATGAGTGTGGTGCGGTGCAAGTGTTTACCTTCTCCTCTTGACTGTCTAGTCCATTCTTGGGTGAAGAGAGCTTTGATTCCAGTTTGGCTATATAAGTGCATCTCTCACAGGTTGTAGTATTGGGTGGTAGGAGGAGAGGGTTGTCTGTGTACATGAGGCAATTGCTGCATTGTCCCAAGATGCCCAGATTCATCAGGCAGACAGGAGAAAACACCGGGAGCTGACCTTTAGACATGCCTGAAGAAGTGCTTATTTATTAAGTACTAAAAACTGTTTTCCTCTAGACAAGTGAGGAAAGTTGAGTGCTGTAGTAATTTGTAACTTATTTAGTGCTTACAATGAATTCTGAACAAGTGCTGAGCTCAAAGAAACAGACGAGTGCTGAAACTAAAAAACTGGCTAGTTGCAAGGGAAATTTTGAAGAACAGACTTTATGGTGCCAGGAATAGTTTAACCCCAGTTAAGTGGGGCGGGGGGCTTAGGAGCTCACAAACAGTCCTGGACACAGCAAATCCCTATCTGGACAAGATCTGCCACAGGAAAGGAGGAAGCAAGCTTAGAATTTTTTTTCCAGTAAAGTGGAAATGGAGAAAGCTGGAACAGAAGTTAATTCAACATTAAGAATCTGAGTGGGTTGGCCTTCACAAATGTTTTCTATTAGATTGAGTGAACTAATGACACTAGACTGGGAGGAGTGTCACAGATCAAATATACAGTATGGGCGGGCAACTGCAAAGCCACCAAGTATAAGAACACACAACACTAGAGAGGGTGAGTGGGAAAAATTACAGTTCCTAGCTGTAGCCATTAATGAAAGTTTTAAACAGATCAAGGAGCAGACTCGAGAATGCTTTTATCTGTAAACAGACAATTATCAAAAATGCACAGAAAATCTCGGATAGAGCACTCACAAACAGAAAATGCAACTCTCAGTATAAAAAGGCAGTTTACAGTTAAGTAATGTTAAAACAGTATAAAACAGTACATAAATGCAGTGCAAAATGTAGTAGATCAACTGTATAGCACAATTATAAGTGTGAAACAAAACCGGAGAAGGATCCAAATGGTCCGGTGCCAAGCACACTAGTTAACTGCAACAAAGCACTGCTGAATAAAATGCTGCTCCAATTGAAAAGTCCTTCAAGAAAATAAAAGCTTTCCACGTACTTCAGTTTAAAAGTTTTATTCCAACGGCCAACAAGAAACAAGAAACAAAATATTTACCATGGTCCTACCAGGCTTTCTCAAGTGTAACTCCATAACAAAATGCCAGAAGCTTTATACTAAAAACACATTTCCTTAATTAGACTTTAATTAATACATCACAACTAATTACCAAAAATTCATTGCTGGTTAACAACTTTTTAACTCTTTAAACCTCATTGTGTAACCAATGCATACTTAAAACCACTTTTAATAATTATGGATATTCGTTAAAAACCTTTATGTACTAAATTATTCTGAAATAGTTATGCTACTTGTAACTTGAATTGAAAAAACTTGTTGTACCTGCTGTTGACCTTTTACATATACCTGCAAAAGCTCAAAAGTTGGTTAATGCTTGTGTAATGACATAGCTGCCCTCAAGTATGACATGCATTTGTTCTTAATACAGTAAAAATTAAAAATGTACTGAAAAAGCTTAGCCAAATTCATTGTTTTGTGACTGGACCGTGACCCATTTTAACTAATACTGTTCTTATTTAAAAATACATTTTACATATTGTTGAAATCAATTAAAACTGTTTAAAAACCTTATTAAGCAATAAAGTGCATGGCAAAAAATAAATAAACATGAAAAACCTAAAAAATAACAAAAATAATAAAAATAAGCTAAAACCAATTTTTATGGCTTTATAACATATTCCTTCTCTTTTTTAATACTGGTGCCAAACTAGTAGCCTCATTTAAACCAGGATGTTTTGTTGCATTTAATTGCAACTGCCAAGTCAATTCCCTAATGGCTAAAAGGGTTTCCCAATCCCCCCCCCTTTGATCTTGTTGTATTTTGTCAATAATAAAGAACCTTATGGCCATTTGCGGGCAAGTTAACGAGTGCCTAAAAAATGCATTTGTCTCTTTGCCTTTGGCAATATCATATTGGTGTTCGTATATTCTTGATGGCCCTGTCAGTTTTGCCGACATAAAATGCCTGGCATGCCTGGCATAAACCAATATAAACTACACCTGTGGTATTGCATGTAAAATGCCCCTTGGCATATAAATTTGTGTTTCTTGCCTTAATACACACCTGCGCCCCTTCCAAAATATATTGACATTGTTTACATTTTCCACATGGAAATGTTCCATGCTGCACAGTTACCTTGTTGCTCTTTGCATTTAACCCAGCTGTTAAATTCCTTTCAAACAACCCTTTTAGGTTGATGTTTGCTTTTTTGACAAATCCTATTTTTGTAGGAACAAGTCCTGAAATTTCCTCCTGCATGGTCACCATCGGCCAAAGGTTCCTTATAGTGGCTTCTATTATAGATGCATCTTCAGTGAACGTATACACAAAACTTTTTGTAAAGTTGGTAACCCCACCTGTTTCCTTCTTGCAAATTTCAGCCCTAGTACATAGTAATGGGGGATATTCACAGTCCCTTTTTTGTATTATTTCCTCCTTAATAGATTGAAATAGCTGTTCGGGGTACCCTCTGTCCAAAAATGACTTTTTTAAAAATTCGATTTCCTGTAAAAACAACAAGTTTGTGCTACACATTCTTGCTGCCCTTATGAGTTGCCCCTTTATAATACCCATTTTTTGTCTTAAAGGGTGCCCACTCTCAAAGTGCAGAAAACTGTTAGAATAAGTGGGCTTACGGAAAATACTGGATATTAATCCAGTTCCTGCAGGGTTCTTACATAGTTTAATGTCCAAATAGTGCAATTCTGTGTTGCTAATTTCAAAAGTGAATGAAAGAAAATCCGTGGTATTGTTTAAATACTGCATAAATTCCTTTAACTGATTTTCAGAACCTCCCCACAAAATACAAATATCGTCCAAAAACCTCTTGTAGTGCTTAATGTGCTTCTTCCAACTTGTTGAAGCCGAAGGGCGCATCTGTAACCAAAGAGAAGGGAACTACAAGCAACTTGGTGGGGTCGTCACGCTTGGACAGCTGTAATGATTTGAATGAACAAGACCGGAGCAGTAACAATGGTGGATTTAATTTTAGAGCATGGGCTGAGCAGGAGCCGCAATTAAAAACAGGTACTGCTGACATTAACTTTGAGCAATTGGACAGTAAACTTGAAGTATTTAAAGCTAAACTTTATGCTTATAGAAACACTCAAATGGAAATTAATTATTTAAAAGAATGCATCAGGGTGGAGAGAGTCCCTAAAGGTTTTTCCAAACAACGCAGGCTCTGAACTTTATCAAAGACTTGCAGAACTGTTCAACAGAACTGGTCTGGATATGTTAAAAATGATGATTGACGATTATAAATGTAAATCTAACTGCATTTTGAATGAACTTACTAAATTGGATGAATTGATTACTGACAATGAGAAATTTATAGGATGTAAGAAAAAGTATGATGATACGTTCACTGAAGTTGACATGTACTGTTTTAAAGTATTGGACAGAAAGGCGAAAAAATTAGACAGGGACCTCAATGAATATAAGCAAGGTATGGCATACCCCACACCTTTCAAAGGGAGGGGTGGGGAGTCAGAACATTATGAATGGAGTGACTCCAACAACAAAAATAGTAATTTTAATAATTTTAATAATAATTTCAATGCACTTAATAATTATAACCAGGATGAAGAAATGACTATGCATGACCCCCCCAGAAGAAGTGAGCGTTTGGCAAGAAGGGAGGGATACAATCAGCAGCAGGGTTTTCAGGTGCCCCAGGGGAGAGCAGGGGGAACTACGAGTTATCATCAACAACGGACATGGGGGAGGGGGCGCAAATGAATGATGTGTGCAACGCTATTTCAAACACCCCCTGCAACATAATAGAGGAAGAAAAGCATGGTTGCAAAATTTTCAACAAAGATAATTTTTACATCTACAATTATACTGATTTATCCATTTCTGTCAAACATTTTGAATTATTCACCAAGGGGTTGCAGTTTGTCCCTAGTAAACACAGTTACCTTCCTAATCTTTTGATAGAGCTTAAAAGTTTCATCAGAAATCTTAATTTAAATTTATTTTTTAAAAATCAATCGTATACTAACACCGCCTTAGCGAGAAGTAGCACTTTTAATCCACCCACACATCCCTCGTTAAAAATTTTTGAAGAAATGGTAGAAAGGACCTGGAGGGAAAGTTTCAGGGACAACAAAAGATTGGCTTCTAACAACTTCCCACATGTATTTGAGGATATCATGAGGGACATCAGGACAAAGCACATAAGGGTAATGAAACCTGACAAGGGAGGGGGAATTGTGCTCATGTTTCAGAATGATTATGAGAACTACTTAAGAAGTTTGGTACAAAATGATGAAACTTATGAACAAGCATCTCAAAATGAGCTGAATATTTCGATCGACAGCATAAAATATGGTCTATATGACCATTTAATGCAGGGTTGTATAGATGAAAAACAATACAACTACTTATTAGTACCTAAACCTAGAACCCCCACCTTGTTTGGAATACCCAAGGTGCACAAAGGCCTAGACCCACTCAAATTCAGGCCTATAGTTGCTGGAGCAGGCAGTACAACGGAACCATTAAGCAAATTCATTGATCAGCATCTAAAGGAATACACTTCTTCCTTACCATATGTCTGCAGGGATTCATGGGAATTTTTGAGCAATATACCCTCTGACCTTGATAATTCCAACTATTTAATGGTAACAGTGGATATTGTTGAACTCTTCCCGAGTATTCCCCACCATCAGGGCATGGAATGGTTTTCACAGATGATAGCTACCGAAACTAAGTTAGGTAGTAGTATTGTCAACTTGATCATTGAATTCATGGATATTGTGCTAAACAACAATTTCTTGCTCTGCAATGGTGAACTTTTCAAACAAAAGAGTGGGGTAGCAATGGGTGCCCCTTGTGCTACGGCTTATGCCAATATAGTATTACACAAATGGGAGGTTGAATGTATACATTCAACAAGTTGGAAGAAGCACATTAAGCACTACAAGAGGTTTTTGGACGATATTTGTATTTTGTGGGGAGGTTCTGAAAATCAGTTAAAGGAATTTATGCAGTATTTAAACAATACCACGGATTTTCTTTCATTCACTTTTGAAATTAGCAACACAGAATTGCACTATTTGGACATTAAACTATGTAAGAACCCTGCAGGAACTGGATTAATATCCAGTATTTTCCGTAAGCCCACTTATTCTAACAGTTTTCTGCACTTTGAGAGTGGGCACCCTTTAAGACAAAAAATGGGTATTATAAAGGGGCAACTCATAAGGGCAGCAAGAATGTGTAGCACAAACTTGTTGTTTTTACAGGAAATCGAATTTTTAAAAAAGTCATTTTTGGACAGAGGGTACCCCGAACAGCTATTTCAATCTATTAAGGAGGAAATAATACAAAAAAGGGACTGTGAATATCCCCCATTACTATGTACTAGGGCTGAAATTTGCAAGAAGGAAACAGGTGGGGTTACCAACTTTACAAAAAGTTTTGTGTATACGTTCACTGAAGATGCATCTATAATAGAAGCCACTATAAGGAACCTTTGGCCAATGGTGACCATGCAGGAGGAAATTTCAGGACTTGTTCCTACAAAAATAGGATTTGTCAAAAAAGCAAACATCAACCTAAAAGGGTTGTTTGAAAGGAATTTAACAGCTGGGTTAAATGCAAAGAGCAACAAGGTAACTGTGCAGCATGGAACATTTCCATGTGGAAAATGTAAACAATGTCAATATATGTTGGAAAGGTGTGTATTAAGGCAAGAAACACAAATTTATATGCCAAGGGGCATTTTACATGCAATACCACAGGTGTAGTTTATATTGGTTTATGCCAGGCATGCCAGGCATTTTATGTCGGCAAAACTGACAGGGCCATCAAACGCAGAATATACGAACACCAATATGATATTGCCAAAGGCAAAGAGACAAATGCATTTTTTAGGCACTCGTTAACTTGCCCGCAAATGGCCATAAGGTTCTTTATTATTGACAAAATACAACAAGATCAAAGGGGGGGGGATTGGGAAACCCTTTTAGCCATTAGGGAATTGACTTGGCAGTTGCAATTAAATGCAACAAAACATCCTGGTTTAAATGAGGCTACTAGTTTGGCACCAGTATTAAAAAAGAGAAGGAATATGTTATAAAGCCATAAAAATTGGTTTTAGCTTATTTTTATTATTTTTGTTATTTTTTAGGTTTTTCATGTTTATTTATTTTTTTGCCATGCACTTTATTGCTTAATAAGGTTTTTAAACAGTTTTAATTGATTTTAACAATATGTAAAATGTATTTTCAAACAAGAACAGTATTAGTTAAAATGGGTCACGGTCCAGTCACAAAACAATGAATTTGGCTAAGCTTTTTCAGTACATTTTTAATTTTTACTGTATTAAGAACAAATGCATGTCATACTTGAGGGCAGCTATGTCATTACACAAGCATTAACCAACTTTTGAGCTTTTGCAGGTATATGTAAAAGGTCAACAGCAGGTACAACAAGTTTTTTCAATTCAAGTTACAAGTAGCATAACTATTTCAGAATAATTTAGTACATAAAGGTTTTTAACGAATATCCATAATTATTAAAAGTGGTTTTAAGTATGCATTGGTTACACAATGAGGTTTAAAGAGTTAAAAAGTTGTTAACCAGCAATGAATTTTTGGTAATTAGTTGTGATGTATTAATTAAAGTCTAATTAAGGAAATGTGTTTTTAGTATAAAGCTTCTGGCATTTTGTTATGGAGTTACACTTGAGAAAGCCTGGTAGGACCAGGCGTGGTAAATATTTTGTTTCTTGTTTCTTGTTGGCCGTTGGAATAAAACTTTTAAACTGAAGTACGTGGAAAGCTTTTATTTTCTTGAAGGACTTTTCAATTGGAGCAGCATTTTATTCAGCAGTGCTTTGTTGCAGTTAACTAGTGTGCTTGGCACCGGACCATTTGGATCCTTCTCCGGTTTTGTTTCACTGTCACTGTGGTTTTTTTGGTTTTACAATTATAAGTGTTTCAGAAGTGCAGTTCAGTGAAATAAATGTAAGAAATAATTTATCCTGTTCTTGGAATCTTAAGGAATTTCGACTTATGCAATGCAATCCAGAGCCTGAGCAGTACAAGCAGAACCTTTATAAGACACAGGGTTTATATAACAGTAAGAATGGAAGAGTTGGAAGGTCAGACTACTACTCCGCCCCTGCTATTACCCAATCACTCGTACTACAGAAGGTCAAGAGGCCTTGTTACTCTCAATAATAATGAAGACAATCAGCAGAAAATGGCTGCCAGAGACACAGGAAACTCAAACAAAACTGCTAGCCTAGACAACAAGCCTCTATCAAGATTATGCCACCTGAGCAGAACACAGAAACCTCACTTTAAAAGCATAGAAAGAACACCCACAAAGAGAAAATACAAGTCTCAGTATGAAAAAGCAGTTTACAATTTAGTAATTAAACAAAAAATGCAATTACAGTAATGCACACTATTACATTTCCTAGCTGTAGCCACTAAATTAAAGTTTTAAACAGATCAAGGGGCAGACTCGAGAATGCTTTTAACTGTAAACAGACAATTATCAAAAATGCACAGAAAAGCCCAGATAGAGCACTCACAAAGAGAAACTACAACTCTCCATATGAAAAAGCATTTTACAGTTAAGTAATGTTAAAACAGTATAAAACAGTACATAAATGCAGTGAAACAATAAAAAAAGCTTTATAACAGTGCAAAATGTAGTAGATCAACTGTATAGCACAATTATAAGCATTTCAGAAATGCAGTTCAGTGAAATAAGTGTAAGAAATAACTTATCCTGCTCTTGGAATCATAAGGAATCTCCACTTATGCAATGCAATCCAGAGCCTGAGCAATACCCATCTGTCCACTTCTCCCATCTCCACCTTTTTCTCATATTGGTTTACTACTTTACTGATTGTGTCTTGTTTATGTCATTCTGCATTTTCTTCTAGTAGAATATTTCTATACCTCACTTCCATCCTAATCCACTATGATCTTCCCAGATAAGTCTTTATTAAAGGTGTACATGAACGATGGTGCCTTCTATTAAGCAGCTTTAGTAATGTCAGGAAGTAAGATCAGAATGTGTGATAAAAGAAGAATTGTACCTCATGATTTTGGGATGTGGAGTTGGTAGGAGGAATGCACATGTCAGCAGACAAAGGTTAAGTACCTAATTAGTTGGTGTACAGGGCTTTTGCTTCCTCCAGAATGTGTAGCTCATTGTTGATGTTGAAATCTTCTTCTAAATTTACATTGTTGGAAAGCACCGCAGAAATAATTTGGTGGTGTTATTCATTTGTTTCTGTCTCTGTGAGCAGTGACAATTTTTGGAAACCAAGGAGACTTTTGACCCAGTTTAAAGTGCTGTCCATCAACCATTTACATAAGTAGTAGCAACGCTAATGTATCATCACCTCTCCAGCTTTGGAAAGGTACTTGCTCAGGATGCCCTGTGCTCCCCCTTTACTCTTCACTATGGTGGCAGAAGTCTTCAGTTCATAATAAATTCCAATGCTACAACCAGTGGAGTAACCCAGAGAGAAGGTACTCTTCTCCACCTCATTCAGAGATGATTGTATCTTGTGGAATAAGAATCCTGTTGGATGCACTCAGCAGTGATTAACATATTTAGGTATTTATTTGGACTTAATTTCAGTGAAGAGGAATTATTTAAACCACACCAAAAGCAGCAAACACTTAAACAAATACATTATTTAAACCACACCAAAAGCAGCAAACACTTAAACAAATACCACACAGAGCTGACCAGTGATACAAGAATAATTTTTATTAAAATACACAATAATTCTCTAGCGCTTCGGCTGTATAAAGCCTTTAACAGAGTATAATCACACACACTAAAACCAGAGCTTATATACTTTTTAAACCAAATAAATTATTTCATTAACAAGACAATTAATCAATTACAAATTACTTGATTGCATTACACCAAACACTTCCAAGTGCATTCTTGATTTAAACCTCTAGGGCTCATATTATCAAACTTAAGAATCAGCATTGTCTCTTTTTTCCTTAATGCATTTTTTATATGTTGATCTATCATTAATTCATTAGTTTCTACTTTTTCTAAAATAGTTGCTTGTAACACCTCTGGGTTACTATTATGCAACTCTTTAAAATGAACTGCCACTGGGCTAGTTAATTTACTTTTCCTAATATCTCTTGTGTGTTCTTTAAGCCTACATGAAAATTGCCTTTTACTTTCCCCCACATACATTTTTTACAGGGACATTTTAAACCATAAATAATTTTCTCTGTGTTACAACTATATATGCCTCTTGCCTTTTTTCCATTAATATATATGAATTATTTTACTATAAACTCACATATACTACATTTTCCACATGAAAATGTACCTAACATTTCTGGGGATATAACTAGCCCTGTAAGAGGCATTCTAAACTTCCCATGTGCTAAAAATTCTTTTATGCTTCTACATCTTCTAAAGAAGAAGTTAATGTTATTATTTTGTAAAAAAATCAACTTCCCCTTTTAATCTTGTCCAAGAATACTTCACTTGTTCTTTTACTACCTCTGAAAAAACTGAAAATGTTGATGTAAATATGTATATACATTCCTGTTCACTTCTATCTTCTTTCTTTCCCTGTTTGTTACCACCCTTCTGGTTCCACTTTATTACTTTCTCCAACCCCTGTTCCACCTGTGCTACTGGATATCCTCTCTCACAAAACTTGTGGAAAGTTTCGTCCGTTTCCCTTTCTTTATCTATAGGGTTGTTGCGTAATCTTTTTACCCTGAGGAATTCTCCATATGGGATGGACTTTATAGTGTGAGGGGGATGGCAACTGGACCCATGTAGCACAAAATTTGTTTATTCCTCTTCGCACCGAGTCTGGTGTGTATGAAATTTCAGCCGGTGGTCAAAGGACTGGACTTTGGATGAGCAGAGTTTTTTAAGTATCTTGGTGTAGTGCTAAAGGGGGACTTACTAATAATGTTTATAGTAATCTAAAAATGGTATGTAAAACTTCTGATAGAGCTTGTCCAGGAGCAGAACATTTCCCCATTTTTGACCGTGATAACTGCCATACAAATGTACTTATTACCTACATTTTTTATGTGTCCAGCCATATTCTTTGTGCGGAGAAGGACTACTCATGTGCTGTAATAGCTAATTATAAGTTATGTTCATGATTCAAAGCTCCTAGGGTAGCACAATGCAAACTGTTGCTATTTGACATGAGGTGGGTTTAGACATCTCTAAGCTAGGCTGCTGTACAAAGGCAGTTGCTACTAGAAAATGTCTACATGCTATTTCCCTCAACATTTATGGACCCTTCCTGAAATTCTGGTTGTATCTTGCACCCTGCTGTATTTTTTAGATGCAACTGGGAGGCAGGCTTGAGAATTGGGTGGGTTGTAGAGGAGAGTGTCATTATGGTTTCAGAATAGTTCTTTACCTTAGCAAAGTAATACTTTAGCTACAATCTGATGTAACCTAGTTTAGAAGACTGATGACACCCCTATATTTTTAATGGACTGAGTTGAGCAGAGTATATTACATTAACTTGTCTTTTTCAAGGGGCCATTTGCCACATTAGAGATATCTCTGACAGTTTGGTCTCTCTGTAGCTTTAAAGTGTGGAAGTTCTTTGGGGGCAGATCAGAGGAACACCCATTTGTCTTTGAGGTACTATTTGCACAACCAGTGTCCATATTCCATGAGAGCTGATAACCAAGGTATATATACAGTGGCACTGCAAGGGTAAGGTAAGCCTGTTGGTGAAATCAAGAAAAATTTGGAGGCCCTGCTGGGTGAACTCTTCTCTGACTGGGAATGGAATATTACCTTGAAACCTCATCCACAATTCCAGGATGCTCCACCTCTGGTGTTTTCATGTGTTTGTGTTAAAAGGTTGTACTTCTTGGAGTAGTCTTGTAAGCATTTTAGGGGTGGTCGACTTGGGAATGGCAATTACTGAAGGCATGATAATCCTAGCTATATACGCTGTGGGACTGTTGCTGCAGTAGAGTCCTGTGGATTAGCTGCAGCTAGGTCAACAAGAGTGACCCCTGCCCTGCCCCAACATCAATACAGAAGTTTTGGATTTTTGGAAATGGTCAGTTGCAGGACAGATTGGAAAGTGCCAGTGAGTATTGGTTACTGCACGTCTTATTCATGATACTGACTTTGTTTTATTTTGGGAAACACATCCAATAGAGTATTTCTGAAGAGCTGCCACATATCTATATTGCTTGTCTGAGGGGGCTGTCTGTGTACTCTGTTTTAAATGTTGCAACTAATAACAGAAGAAATATTTTCCTGTTCCTCCTGAAAAATAACTTGTAGATGGGTTAGTTCATACAGCTGTCTGGTATGTTTGTCTTTATGTACGCTTTAAAATTGGGGAAGTATTAGTGTGTTTAATGTGTTTTGTTATGGGTTGTGTATTAATTGTTATTATTGGCCAGTAACAACTAAGATACAAAGACACTGGCGCTTCCCCACCTATCTTTTAAAAAGAAAAGAATTTAAGGGTAGTGGAACTTATTTGAATGTTATTGGGGAAGACCAACATTTCTTCAGATGTTATAGCTAGTGAGTGGGATACAACTAAAGTGGAGTTTAAAAACAGGGTGGAAGTAAAAGAAAGAGATATGGTTCAGAAGTGACAAGAATTATTTCCAGGAGCTGACAAAGGTTAAAGTGTTGCAGAATAAACTGAATCTCACAGAACAAGAAGATGCAACTGCACGGTGCTAAAGAGAAAATAAGGAAGCATCTGGATAATATGCATGAGTTTAGAAAGATTGCTGTTAAGCAACTGTTTTTTTGATAATGACATCAGATCACAAACACTTTCAGCACAATGACTTATTCAATAGAAAGTAGAAAGTGCTGCTGCCAAAATAACCGGAGATCCTGCAGAGGTATTAAAGATGTTTCAGAAAAACAAATCAGAAAACAGAGATATGTGGAAATAAGGAGTGTGCACAAATGAAAATATTTATGGAAGACTTAAGTATGCCAATGTTAGAGGTAGATGAGGTTCAACAATTAATAGTCAAGAGTGGAGGAGAGGAGATAAAAAGAGTGACATATAAACAATCTGCAGGAAAGTCTCCAGGAAGAGATTTTATTCCTGTGGAAGTTTGCAAACTAGGAGGAAGGAAGTGATAAAGATGTGGAAGGTTTTCTTGTAACAGTATTTTAAAAGGAGGTGAAGCACCAACATCCTAGAAGAAAGCTGTGGTGGCTGCAGTACCTAAAGAGGTAAAGACCCATCAGACATCACTTCATATAGTGCCATTTCAATGTAAAACCATGATTATAAAGTTTTTATGTCCATTATACGTAATAAAAATGGCAAAGGTTGCCAAAATTGATAGACATGGGTCATTGTGATGTGGAGCGGAGGCAAACATTTGGCAACATTAATAGAGCAATAATGATTGAGAAGGAAGCAGAATGTAAGAAAATGCCTTTGTTGTTGATGTAGAGAAAGTGCTCAAAAGAGTAAGCTGGGATTTTATCAGTAGGGCAATGGAAGCATTTGCATTCACTGATACAATAATAAGGTTAATTAGAAGGCTATATGAGAGATCAGAGGCAAGAATTAAAGTGGGTTGGTTCCTCTCTGATAACTTGAGTATGAACAGAGGAACTGGGTAGGGGTGTCCTCTTTCCCCTTTATTATTTGCATTATATTCAGTGCCATTGGCAAAAAAATAAGGGACTCAGAAATTCAAGCATATAATTTGTATAGCAATCAAGAAAAGTTGCCTCTATTTTCAGATGATATTTTGTACTTGATAAATTCAGAAAAGGGCATCTCAGTGTTGGGAACATTTTGATATAGTTTCAGATCTTTCTGGGATATAAAATTAATGAATCGCAGATACACCCCAGGGGTTACCTCAGTGTCACTGCTCGACAGAGGCACAGCTAAATAATGGGCATAGTTTCTCCAAACTAAAGGGGTGGCGTAAGCCACAAAACTATGGGCTGGGCTTATAAGTGCCCTCGGGCGGATAGCCTAGTATGAACCTATGAACCTATGAAGATAAAACAAAGCATATAGCTGTAAACAATATAGCCACACATGAATTGGTTCAGCAATACCCATGTTTATTGGAACACAATAAAATGAAGTATTTAGGAGTATGGATTAAAAAAAAAAGATTCTGTTGGGCAGGTAAGGGTATGTGGGAAGTTAACAAAAGACGAAATAAAAAAACGAGAAACTGGAAGCTGTTTTTTTGAATTTGGACAGCAAGATACAGGCAGTGAAAATATTTTAGATCCTTTAGTTTTATGTATAGGACAGGCATATTTCTATGAGAACTGAAGGATTTCTATCTGGGAGGAGAAAGGATAAGAGTCAGGTGGGATACGTTGATTCTTCAGTACCTGATTTGAAGGGATATTTTAGAGTTACATAGTTAAGGCTCATACATGTAACCCAAGCAGAAAGCTATAATTCAAAGTGGAAAGGGATAACAATGATGATGGTAAAGCAGGAAGGAATTTCAAAAAATAAGGAGAGAGTTAGATTTTGGATGCAGAAACTTAAGGAGAATAAAAACAGCCATACAAAATATTGTTTTCATGAATTGTCAGAACATACTCTAAGAAATAAGCCAACACAAGACTGGAGAAAGGAGATTTTACCAATTAAGGTTACTGCAGTTAGGGGTACAAAGAAGGGGCAACTGGGAGCTGGAATTTACTGGAGAAACCCAGCAAAGAAACCAAGGTACTGGGAACAAATAACTGGAGAGGGAAATGTAATAGAATAGGAAGAGGCCAAGACGATGTTTGGATTGCATGCTAGAGACTGCCTTCCCACCCTGGGACTGATATTACAGTATAAGCAAAGAGAAAGGGATAGGGGAATCCTAAGTAAAAGACCTGCACTGGTAGAGGTTTAATTGAATGTAGAACATAAGCTGCTGTTAAAAATGGATCTTTAGTAGGGCATATAAAATATTGCACAATAACTATATGAATCACTCAGAAAACGATGGAAAAGAGTGGGAAGAGACAGATAAGCAATTCATAAAGAAATAATGGTAGGATATATGTATGGCTCTTGAATATGCAACAAAGTTTAGAAGATTTAGTATATTTGCTTGAAGGTTTTTGCATAGGTATTTTTTTTACCCCAAGCAGACTTCCAAGGAAGAGTTAAGACGGGTGGCAGTGAAGAGTTACCGAATAGCTGGGTAACTACAGCAGAGATAGTAAGAGAGATGGCTAGAAAGGTGCTTGGTGTGACATCTGGAAAGAGGAAGGAGGACAAGGAGACCTGGTGGTGGAATGAAGAAGTACAGGAGAGTATACAGAGAAAGAGGTTGGCGAAGAAGAAGTGGGATTGTCAGAGAGATGAAGAAAGTAGACAAGAGTATAAGGAGATGAGGTGCATTGCAAAGAGAGAGGTGGCAAAGGGTAAGGATAAAGGCATATGAAAAGTTGTATAAAAGGTTGGACACTAAGGAGGGAGAAAAGGACCTGTACAGATTGGCTAGACAGAGGGACCGAGCTAGTAAAGATGTGCAGCAGGTATGGGTGATAAAGAATAATGAGGGGAAACGTACTCACAAGTGAGGAGAGTGTGTAGAGCAGATGGAAAGAGTACTTTGAGGGGCTGATGAATGAAGAGAATGAGAGGGAGAGAAGGTTGGATGATGTGCGGATAGTGAATCATGAAGTGCAGTGGATTAGCAAGGAGAAAATAAGTATAGCTATGAAGAGGATGAAGAATGGAAAGGCTGTTGGTCCAGATGACATACCTGTGGAAGCATGGAGGTGTTTAGGTGAAATGGCAGTGGAGTTTTTAACTAGATTGTTTAATGAAATCTTGGAAAGTGAGAGGATGCCCGAGGAATGGAGAAAAAGTGTTTTGGTACCGATTTTTAAGAATAAGGGTGATGTGCAGAGCTGTAGTAACTACAGAGGGATTAAATTGATCAGTCACAGCATGAAGTTATGGGAAAGAGTAGTGGAAGCTAGGTTAAGAAGGGAGGTGATGATTAGTGATCAGCAGTATGGTTTCATGCCAGGAAAGAGCACTACAGATGTGATGCTTGCTCTGAGAGTGTTGATGGAGAAGTACAGAGAAGGTCAGAAGGAGTTGCATTGTGTATTTGTGGATTTAGAGAAAGCGTATGACAGGGTGCCTAGAGAGGAGTTGTGGTATTGTATGAGGAAGTCGGGAGTGTCAGAGAAGTATGTAAGAGTTGTACAGGATATGTACGATGGTAGTGTGACAGCAGTGAGGTCTGCGGTGGGAGTGAGGGATCTCTTTAAGGTGGAGGTGGGATTACATCAAGAATCAGCTCTGAGCCCTTTCTTATTTGCAATGGTAATGGAAAGGTTGACAGACGAGATCAGACAAGAATCCCTGTGGACTATGATGTTTGCAGATGACATTGTGATCTCCAGTGAGAGTAGGGAACAGGTGGAGGAGACCCTGGAGAGGTGGAGATATGCTCTAGAGAGAAGAGGAATGAAGGTCAGCAGGACTAAGACAGAATATATGTGTGTGAATGAAAGGGAGGATAGAGGAATGGTGAGGATGCAGAGAGTAGAGGTGGCAAAGGTGGATGAGTTTAAATACTTGGGATCAACAGTTCAGAGTAATGGTGAGTGTGGAAGAGAGGTGAAGAAGAGAGTACAGGCAGGATGGAGTGGGTGGAGAAGACTGTCAGGAGTGATTTGTGACAGACGAGTATAAGTAAGAGTAAAAGGGAAGGTCTAAAAGAGGGTAGTGAGACCAGCTATGTTATATAGGTTGGAGATGGTGACATTGACAAAAAGGCAGGAGTCAGAGCTTGACGTGGCAGAGTTGAAGATGTTAAGATTTGCACTGGGTGTGACGAGGATGGACAGGATTAGGAATAAGTATATTAGAGGGTCAGTCCAGGTTGGAAGGTTTGGAGACAAAGCCAGAGAGTCAAGATTACTTTGGTTTGGACATGTGCTGAGGAGGGATGCAGAGTATATTGGGAAAAATGCTAAGGATGAAGCTGCCAGGTAAGAGGAAAAGAGGAAGGCCTAAGATAAGGTTTATGGATGTGGTGAGAGAGGACATGCAGGTGATTGGTGTGACAGAGCAGGATGCTGAGGACAGGAAGAAATGGAAGCAGTTGATCTGCTGTGGCGATCCCTAACAGGAGCATCCGAAAGAAGAAGAAGACTCCAAAGAATTTTTTTTCCTCAGGTTGAAGGCAAATGTTGAAGATATTATGGGGAAGAAGGAGGTGCAGGAAATTGATCAATTTATATAATGTTGGATTGATGCTAATCATATAAAACAATATATGTGATGAATAATGTTTGTAACTGTGAGCATGATAATATGGTTTGTTTTCTTTTATATAAACATATGTTTGCCTATGTCATAAGAATAATTCAGTAAATGTGTTAAAAAGTTATTTGTAGATGTTCTTTAATGTTGATGGTGTTTTTGTTGATTTAAAAAATATATACTGCCATTTTCAGTGGTGATGCTTGCTGAAGCACATTTTAGTCGTTGCACAATTAGCAGATAAAGCTGTCAGATCAACAGTGACTTCAGAGTCAAAAATGCTTACAACCAGACTAAATACAAACCAGAAAGTGTAGTCATTTCAGGATTTTTGCTGTGTCCCGACAAGGGCCTGTGTACTTCCGCTGTCATCAGTACAACTACTGGACATGCCACTTGGAGTCAGGGATTTATGCCTTGGGATGTAAAAGTACAATCAAAAGAGAAGTAATGCATAGTTAGACAGCAGTCCTGTTTTGTATTCATTATTAAGTGTGTTCTATGATGAGGATGCTACGTGTCTGAACACAAGTTAAATGAGATTATACACTTTCACTGATGCTTATGTTTCCTGAAGGCAGGCTTTCAAAACAGAATGTAGTTTAAATCCTCAATAGATATAAATTACTCACTGAGATAAAATGCAGAAGATTAGTATGTCACTAAATTGTTGGGCAACGCAAATGCTGTGAATTTTATTAAGAACACTTTTGCAGTTCAGCTTAGAAAGACATGACTGAAAATGTAGTTAGTAAAGTACCACATTCATTTTGTAGCACAACTTCGAGCATTTTTCAACATTAATATTTTCAAAGATGCCAGTGCTGTGGTGCAGACAGACAAACCCCCCTGACTCTGGCCCAGGTGATGACCCTTGGCTAGTGTCTCAAACATCTGAGGGGCAGGCATTGCGGGATGGGTTTCACTAGATGTGTAGAGTAGGATGGGGTCTTTAATAACTTTCTGCAATAAAGAATTTTACATTGCATTTTTATACTCTATCAACTCCGCCCACTCCCAGAAGTTATGTCCATCTTTCCCTGTCACTGCCACACACCTCCTACAGGTTCACTGAACCTGAGAGAAGATCTTTGCAATCTATTCAGAGAATAAATTGTATACGGAAGCTCTTCCTTGCAAATATCCATTTCTGAATGATCTCATTTCAGTTGCATATTTTGAAGCCTTGCATCCTTCTCTGATAACTCCTTTGTAATTTAATTACTCAACCATTTCTCTTAAACCTGCCTAAGTTCCACTGATTACATTGTTATAATTATTATGTGTAATTCTGTATAACTTACTACTTATCCCTTTTTTATAGCCTTCTCTATTTGCAGTTCCATCAAATAAGGCACCAATTCTTTAGAAAGTTTTTCTTCAGCAGTATTGATGAGAAACAACTGTCCCTATTCCCTTGAATACACCACCTTTCTGCATTAGCATTCTCATGCTTGTAAATGGAGGTGCAGTCATCTCTATCACTAGTCCTATTATATACCACTGTTCCAGTAGTATACATAAAAGGAGGTGCAGCCATGTCTATCACTAGTCCTTTACCACCACTGTTCCAGTAGTATACATAAAAGGAGGTGCAGTCATCTCTATCACTAGTCCTTTACCACCACTGTTCCAGTAGTACACATAAAGGGAGGTGCAGTCATCTCTATCACTAGTCCTATTATACCACTGTTCCAGTAGTATACATAAAAGGAGGTGAAGCCATCTCTATCACTAGTCCCAGTACACCACTGTTCCAGTAGTACACATAAAGGGAGGTGCAGCCATCTCTATCACTAGTCCTAGTACACCACTGTTCCAGTAGTACACATAAAGGGAGGTGCAGTCATCTCTATCGCTAGTCCTTTCCCACCTCCGTTCCAGTAGTACACATAAAGGGAGGTGCAGTCATCTCTATCACTAGTCCTTTCCCACCTCCGTTCCAGTAGTACACATAAAGGGAGGTGCAGTCATCTCTATCACTAGTCCTATTATACCACTGTTCCAGTAGTATACATAAAAGGAGGTGCAGCCATCCCTATCACTAGTCCTTTACCACCACTGTTCCAGTAGTATGCATAAAAGGAGGTGCAGTCATCTCTATCACTAGTCCTTTCCCACCACTGTTCCAGTAGTACACATAAAGGGAGGTGCAGCCGTCTCTATCACTAGTCCTAGTACACCACTGTTCCAGTAGTACACATAAAGGGAGGTGCAGTCATCTCTATCACTAGTCCTTTCCCACCACTGTTCCAGTAGTACACATAAAGGGAGGTGCAGTCATCTCTATCACTAGTCCTTTCCCACCACTGTTCCAGTAGTACACATAAAGGGAGGTGCAGTCATCTCTATCACTAGTCCTTTCCCACCACTGTTCCAGTAGTACACATAAAGGGAGGTGCAGTCATCTCTATCACTAGTCCTTTCCCACCACTGTTCAAGTGTTTACATAAAGGGAGGTGCAGTCATCTCTATCGCTAGTCCTTTCCCACCACTGTTCCAATAGTACACATAAAGGGAGGTGGAGCCATCTCTATCAGTAGTCCTTTCCCACCACTGTTCCAGTGGTACACTTAAAGGGAGGTGCAGCCATCTCTATCACTAGTCCTTTCCTACCACTGTTCAAGTGTATACATAAAGGGAGGTGCAGCCATCTCTATCACTAGTCCTATTACACCACTGTTCCAGTAGTACACATAAAGGGAGGTGCAGTCATCTCTATCACTAGTCCTTTCCCACCACTGTTCCAGTAGTACACATCAAAACTCAACTAAGGACTTTCCTTCTGCTTTTGATAACTTTTTTCACTCATTATGCTAGTCATTTTTTCCTCTCTATCATATTGCATCATATTGTTTTTTTTTTCCTCATAATCTTCATTAAAGTAGTTACCAAGAAAGAGGTGTACAGCCAGTACATCTTTTGTGTGGTTTCAGATCACAAGTTTGAGAACTGAAGCTTGTATGCGTTTAATCAAAGAAACCTCTTCGTGTCACAAGTCCATTCTTGATCATGTAGGAGGTAAGCCTAAGACCAAGGCCAAATGTAGAAGTCAAAAGAATGACGCTCTGTCTGAAAGAGAGGGAAATCCTTGATGAATTTTTTTTTTTTTGCCACCATGCCTGCTGCCCATTTGGTCTCTCCATATTGGTCTTGAACCAGTTCATTCCCTTTACTGTTTTTCCCCAATATGAAGGTAATAGCTAATCAGAAAGACCATCATCCAGTTAACCACAGTGAGTGTTAGTGTACTTAGTTACATCCTGGCAATGAGAATATTGTAATTATGGTCCTATCCCCTTCCCCTCCCCTGGGAGTAGAAATATGTGACCTATGTCATCACAGTTGCCAGTATCTGTTCAACATGCAAGTGCTATTTATTGTGCAGCTTTGTAAACTAAGCACCTGCTGCGGGCTACATCTATATCTTTTACCCCATCCTCCAAGGTATCTTGGCAATTCCTGGCCAGCTTTGCCCCCCCTCCCCCCAAGGATGGATAAACCCACGCACCCTATGGCAGCTCCAAAGATTCCAGGAGTCACTATTTAGGATCTTATCAGTCTAAACCATTGGAGCTGGCAGACCTTGATGAACTTAGGCAAGATATTTTGAAAATATGGGGCTTGTGGAGCCAAAAACATTTGCTAAAGATGAACAATTACTAAGTTCCAGTGCTGTGATTTCTTGACCTTGGATATTAAAAGTTTTCTAGTTTAGCTACCTTATGTATTTACTTTATTAACTAGGTTAGTGGAATGATACAAATTGACCAATTTCACATAGAGCCCAGAAATACAGTTTTTAAATGCATATATGCATAATAAAACAAATGCAATATGCATACACATGAAATTAGATGAATACAACAAAGTATTTAAAATAAGTTTCATAATAGGTTTGTTATACAGTTACTGTTTGTAGATGTGAACTTAGAACCAGTAAAGTATGCAAGAAACAAAAATATAGTGTGCTTGCACAATATAAGAAGTGTGTTGTTTAAGTTTGTTTTCATATTTTAGCTAACTCTATACTAACTGAGTACATCTGCATAAGAGAAGTTATAACATGCAGTTGTGGTTGTAGATCACACAGTGTATTATTTCTCTAAGTTGTATGCATTTGCAGTGTTTACCTACTGAGACTTTTTCTTGTTTAACAATTGACTCATGAGTAGTATGCAGGGATACCAAGAAGTCAGTGTTGTATTTTATACGATTGCAGATTACTTAAAGCCTGAGTATGTGACTGATTTTTTTGTACAAATTTCAGTAACTTTAACCTGAAGTCTTTATTATTCCAGCAGTTAACCTTACCTCTGTCTTGGCACTGTACGCTTTCCTGCCAATTCTTGGATTTCATGATTAAAGCCTAGACAGAGCAGCTCATGTGGATTATGCTGATACATATTTTTTCCCATCTACCAGAAGCCTGTTAGATAGGCTATGAGGACACAGAGTCTTTGAACCTTGCTCCATCACAATCTGTGCTCATTTATGCCTTAAGATTTACTTCTGATCATACGTCAGTATCAGGGTTCCATATAGGTGAGGCTGCATTCCAGCTTGCCTTATGGACAACTAATAATGGTCTTATGTGCCTTGTTCTACAGTTTCATTTCAGTTGTGGCCTGCCTGCCTTCGATATCTAAGAATAGTTGCAGATATTCTAATCAAAACCCAAGCCTCTAGTATTTTACTTTATAGGAACCTGTAGAAGGGAGAATGGTGACTCAGCTGCATGCGGCCAACATGTTATCGAGTGATATATAGCAACACAAATCACTTTGAAATTGTCCTTCTATGAATTTAGTTTTGTTTTGCCACATTCACTTCCCTTACAGTCTTGTTCTAAACCACATGCTTTGTGCAAGATAAGCTAAGTGCCTTGGAAAACCCCAACTTGAGTAGGTATTACTTCATATTGGGAAGTTTAGAAAATCAGGTCATGTGACGTGAAGAACCTTTTACTAAAGAAGTGGTTTCAGAATATATCCGCAACCAGAATATTCTTCTGCCTTTATCTCAGAGTATGTCATTCCAGGGAAGTTGTTTAAGCTGGGTGCTTGCATGACTGTGAAATGCAATGCTTCCTGGTCTACTTATGTCAGGCTGCCCAAACAATTGTTTCTTTACAGTAACTGGAAAAGTTATCAAAACCTTGCAGTCAGCTAGGTTGGCTTACAGTATTCCTTTTACTGTAGGAAAGGAGATGAGCCTTTTTCTCATGGCAGTGTGTGCTGCTTCTTCATAATGGACATCAGTGCAGGACATTAATGATTCTGTTACGTAATCATGGTTTCGTACACATTGTACCCCAAATGTAACATTCTCAAAAAACAACATTTAGAAGTACAGTCCTTTGGGTACTGTTTTATTCTTACAGAAGACACTATAGCTGTCCCTACTAAAATCATAGTCCTAGTAAATGTAGCCGCAAAAATGTACAGACTAGTTAAGTCAGATGGGTGACACAGTGGTGCAGTACGTAACACTATCACCTCACATCAAGAGATTCTAGAGATTAATTCATTCTTTTTTATTTTTATTTCTTTTTTTTTGTATTAAACAAGAAACATCTTTATTAAATTATCACATATGACATAGGCAATCTTGCATGAAAATAAACCATACCAGTATAATTTCAAATGCAATATACCATACCAATGTAATTTCACTTGCAAACATTGCACATTGCAAACCATGATGACACAACCATAGTTGCAAATATTGTACATCACGTTATAGTCTATGCAGTCATTGTCAATCAAACATTACATAGCTCATTCAAATCCTGCCTTCTTTTAAACCTCTTTCCTCCTCTACATCTATTGTTCCCACAATTCCCAATTTTTCTTATGCAATTTGCACCTACACTTAAGATCCCAATTCCAGTTGTTTTATCCCTGTTACTATATTCACTATTTCTAGTGCATTTGTTTCCATTTTCTAGTAATTGCTTTTTTTGGCAGTCACCATAATTAGACTCAATAAGGCTCTACTATGCTAGGCAATTCTGTTTCTGTATCATAGCTCAAAAATATAATTTCCCTAATTATGCCAATTTGATCAACCAGTATCTCTGACTGAGCAGTCTGCAGAGAATCATTAAATTCTGCAACTCATTACACTCCCAAATATGTTCCCAGTTACCTCTTTCTTCTCCATCACACTTCCAACATTTGCTGTCTATCTGAGGAAAACTTCTTTGGAGTCTACTTGGGGTATAAAAATACCTATGTAAACACTTCAAAGCAAAGATTCTAAATCTTCTAGACTTTGTTGCATATTTGGGAGACATACATATATCCCCTCCGTTGTTTCTTTGTGAATTGCTTATCCAATCTCTCCTCCCAATCTTTTCTAACCTCCTATGATTGATTTGCTTAATTACTGTGCAATATTTTATATGCTGTACTAATTATTCCTTTCTTAACGGTAACTTCTGTTCTAGATTCTACTAAAAACTTTACCAGTGCTAGTCTTTCATTTAGGACCCCCCATTTATTTCTCTTTGCCTATACCCTGATATCAATCCATGATTGGGAAGGCAATTTTTAACTTGCAGTCCAAATAAAGTCTTGGTGTCTTCCCATTCTGTTACATTTCCCTCTCTAGTTATTTGCTCCCAATACCTTGATTCCTTTGCCAGTTTTCTCCAATAAATTCCATCCCCCTCTTGCCTATTGTTTGTGTCCCTAATTGCAGTCATACCTATCGCCATAATCTCCTTTCTCCATTCCCCTGATGGCTTAGTTCTTAGAATACTGAATATAATATTCTGTATGATTATTGTTATTCTCTTTACAGGTCTGCATCCAAAATCCCGTTCTTTCCTTGTTTCTTCAGCTTCTCCCATGTTTCATCATCTCCTCTTTCCACTTTGAATTACAATTTTCTGCTTGTGCTGTCTATAGGAGTATATGTGTTGCTCAGAAATGCCCCTTCAAATCTGGTAGTCCCAATCCCCCTTGTTCTCTTGGAGGAATCAGCTTGACTCTTGCCATGTTCCCCTCCCATATAAAATCCTTCAGCTCTTTATTAATTGCTATCCACACCTTCTCCTCTGGTTGATAAAAATATACCTGACCTGTGTGTAAGACTAAAGGGACTAAAAACAGTTTTAACTGCTTGTATCTTACTATCAATATCTGTGTAACAGACCTTCCTTTTTCTCGGTTTTGTATTATCTTTTGTTTAGTCTCTTCCCATGTATCCTTAGCTTCCACACCAGAATCATTTTTAATCCATACTTGTAAATACTTTATTTTATCATGTCCCCAGAAATATGGATATTGCTGAACCAGTTTGTGTGTCGGTACATATTTTACCCCTAGTGCCTTTGTTTTAGTTTCATTAATTTTATATCCCAAAAAGATATGAAACTGTCTCAGAATGTTGCATAACACTACTGTCCCTTTCTGCTTTTGTCAGATGTAAAGTAATATCATCTGCAAGTAGAGCCAGCCTTTCTTGACTGCCATACTAATTATATCCTTGAATTTCTGAGCCTTTTATTTTCTTTGCTAGCGGTTCTAAATAGAATGCAAATAAAGGTGAGAGAGGACACCCCTGCATGGTTCCTCTACTCAAGCAGAAATTATCAGGGAGGACCCCCACCCACTTTAATTTTCGCTTCTAATCCCTCATATGTCCTCCTAATCAACCTTATAATTTTATCAGGGAATGCAAATGCTTCCATTTCCCTGTTCATAAAGTCCCAGCTTACTCTGTTAAATGCTGTCTCTGCATCAAGACTTACCAACGACAGTGGTATTTTCTTATATTCTGCTTCCCTCTGGATCATCAGTGTTTTTTTAATGTTGTCAGATATTTGCCTCCCATCCACAAAACTACATTGATCTACATCTTTCAATTTTATCATCACTTTTGCCATTCTTTTAGCCATTATAAAAATAAACACTTTATAATCATGGTTTAGTATTGGAATAGGTGTGTATGAAGCCGGATCTGATGGATCTTTACCCTGTAAGTATTACAGCTACCACCACTTTCTTCCAGGATGTTAGTTGTTGTGTCTTTCAGCTTTTTCCCGGTTAGGGGTCGCCACAGCAGAACTCCAGTCCGCTAATGATTGGCAGTAGATTTTTACGTGCTGAGTTGCTGGCCCTGATGCACAACGTTCAACGAAGGTACGCCCATTCACGCATGTCTCCCCACAGAAGACGCTGTAGCTGAGAATCGAACAGGACAACATCTTACTGTGAGGCGACAACGCTACTGCAACACCACCACTGCAGTTGTTCCAGGATGTTAGTAATTCTCTTAAAATACTGTTAAACACAATCTTCCAGATCTTTATCCATTTTTTCACGCTTAGCTTCCAAATGTCCACAGGAATACGATCTATTCCTGGGGACTTTCCTGTTGATTGGTTATATGTCACCATTTTTATCTCATCTTCTATTCTAACCTTTTCTTGATTTCCATATTTCTCTGCTTTGTACAGACTTTAATAGAATTTCCAAAATATTTTTAATACTTCTACAGGATCCCTTGTTATCTTCCTTGTTGTAGGCTCCCTAAGCTTGGTAACCGCGCTTTCTAATTTCTGTTGCCTGAGTCATTCTGCTAAAAGTTTTTGTGCTCTAGAGTTATTATCAAAAAGCACTTGCTTAACAGCAGTCTTTCTAAATTCATAGATATTATCGAGGTAATCCCTTATTTTCTGTTTAGCATTCTGCAGTTGCTCCTCCTTCTGTTCTGTGGGATCCCCCTTATTTTGAATTCTTAAACATTTGTCAGACTCTCTAAGTAGTTGTTGTTACTTCTTCACGACATCTCCCTTTCTTTTTTCCACCCTATTTTTAAACTCCACTTTAATTTTATCCCATTCCCTAGTTATATTTTCAGAAGACATTTCTTTCTTCTCTAATGGCTCCTGAATAATTCCCACTACCCATTCCTTAAATTCCTGTCTTTTCTACAGATAGGTGGGAAAGCGTCAGTGTCTCATTTGTATTTTCATTACCTTGTGCTTTTATTTTCGTTTTTATCGGCACATGATCTGAAATACTTATTGGGTGCATATCAAGACCTTAAATTAAATGCACATGTTCCTGTGAATGTAAATTCTGTCTAGCCTAGCCCAGTTTTTGTTCCATGTGGAACAGTATGTAAATTAATTACAAACTCCTAATACTGAATTCACATCTTCCATGCCAAATATTTTCATTAATTTCTTCAAAAAATCCAACCTCCTTTTTTTATATTTTCCCTTCTGGGCCCCCAAACATATCTTCACTGTTGCAAATCAAATTTCAGTCCTCAGCTATAAATAATAATCCTTGCTGAAAGCTAATTATTTCTCACAGAATTTTCCTAAGCTCCATTGTAGCAGTTTTTGGCAAAATATAAATACATGCCATTGCAATCCTCTTTCCCTGCCAGTAGCCCCTTAGTACTACAAATCTACCCTTATTGTTTTTTTATCCTCTTCTATCACTATTGGAACTACTTTTTGCAATTAATATAAGTTATCATGTTTTCCTTTACCCTGTGTGTTCCACCGAATAACCATCCTGAAAACCTTTCTTTGTGAAATTCACGTTCAGATATTCTTCGTGTTTCACTGTTGCAGTCATTACATTTGGGTTATCTGCTTGCAGTAGCCCTCAGTCGGCCTGATTAACAAAGTCTTGTGTCCTACGTCAGTTGCTGTCTCTTCTTCCATGACATCAGGTCATCAGGGGCATAAAACATGCAGCCAAAATCAGTACATCAGACTTTCTTGCCGTGCGGTGCCTGAAGCAGAAGCTGTTTGCAAGTGCCGTTCGGCTGACTCCTGAAATTTTCGTTTTCGAGTTTCAGAACTGAGGTCTTCAACTAAAAGCTAAGTACCCCATTGGGGAAACTTTTTCTTGCTCTAAACTGATGTCAGTAAAAGTGAATAATTGCATTTCTTGTGGAAAGCAAATACCTCATAAAGATTTTAATTCGTACTGTATTCCTTGCCTATGCCCTGACCATGAAGTACCTCACTGTTGGTTTTGTGCCTTATTTAAACCACGAACTATCCGTCGTCGGTATATTTGCACTTCAAAATTTTTTGGTGCTCGGTTCAATTATCCTGTCTTCGATAAGCCATCCGACTACAGACATTCTGAAAAAACGCAACGATAAAGAGAGAGAGACAGGCTGCCCAGTTCGCCAGTACTCAGTGAGGTGCTTTTGTATCCCCTGATACCCGCTATTTCAGATTTGCAGGCCTCTACTGAGACCCATTTGGAGTCTGGTATGCCGCGAGATACTTCAGGTGTGGAATCTATGGATGTCTCTGTCTTGGATGGGTCCGGAGCCGTTGTGCAGGCACCGGCTTTTGAGGGTATATTCAGGCCTACTGACTTGCATATTAAACCAATGCCATCTTCTTTTTCAAGGCCTAAAACTCGAACCATGCCTAGAAAACTGACGCCCAGATTGCATGGTCAGCCTCTATGCCTAAAAGACAAATGATAAAAATGACTGAAGACCTTATTACTTTAATCAGGGGAAGCCAACCTTCCCCCTCTATGAGACGTAGGACTGAGTTTGCTTATGATACTTCTGACCAGGATTCTGAAATTTCTGTTTCCTCTGATGACCAGGATTTACCCTTATCTACCTATGAGCATTCTGATGCTGAGGACTCTATTCCCTCTGCCCCCCCCCCCCCCCCCCCAGAGGGATTTATCTTTTGGTGAAAGCTTGCATACTCTCAGGGAGTTTTTTTGTTTTGGGAAAGTCAGGATTTCTCTGATTCTAAAAAGAGGCTTAGGGATTTCTTACTCCTGCCCCAGCATGGGCCTTTAGCTATACCTCCTGTACTGGACTTAATTGATGATGCCTTTTCGGAATCTAGCATGGCCCCTGACTGTTTACCTCCTGCTTCCAGTAAACCTGATAGATATTATAGGGTTCCTAACTCTCACAAGTTCCTTTTCAAAAATCTTACTGTGGATCCTGAAACCATTTTGCAGGGACCCAAGGGCATTAAAGCTCTGCCAAAAATCCTACCCCCTCTGATAGAGACTCCAGGATGCTGGATAGATGGGGTAAGAAGGTATATACTTCTGCAACTTTGGCCATTAGGGCATTGAACTGCCAGTTTTATATGCTAAAGTATCAGCAGCATATTATTGCATTGCTTAAACAGAAAATTATGTTGATTCCTGATTGTGCTGAAAATAAGGATTTACAGGATTTTATGCATTCTGCTGAACAAGTTGGTAAACATACATTGCAATGTGGTTTTGATTCACTAGAGGCATTTTTCAGGGCTGTGGTAACTGGGTCTGTACTTAAAAGACATGCTTGGCTTAAGGAGCAATCCTTGCCAGATCACGTTAAAGTGTAATTACTGGATGTTCCCTTAAATCAGGGCCGCCTGTTTGGCAGCAAGGCAGAAGAAGTTCTTAAAAAGATGGAGAAAAAAGCTAAATCTATGCAAACTGTTAAAGATTTTTTACAAGTACAACCTCCAAGATTTAGTAGGCATTGGCCTTCTAAGAATTGGTCCTTTCCTGCCTCTCCCAGACCAAATCAAGATCCAGCAGAGCACCCAGGCTTCAGTCCCAGGTAATGCACAGGACTAAGCAGTGGGGGGCATCCACTTCCAAATTTGGGAGTAATAAAACTCCCCTCTATGGTACTCTGCCTCAATGACTTCTTTTTAAAACTTCCAAGCACTTCTCAACTGACTGCCCCTTTGGGGGGAAAGATTGCACTTCATGCAAAGAGCTGGGGACTCATTACCCAGGGCAAATGGGTTTTAAATATAGTATCCCAAGGATACAGATTTCACTTCCACATGTTACCAACTCCAAGCGGTTGGCCGGATCTGCCTCCAAATCAGTGGGCAGATGCCCAAAAGCAAGTACTCTCTTTCTTAAGCATAGGGGCTATTCAGTTGGTACCAGAAGAGGAAAAGAGACAAGGTTTCTACTCAAGATTTTTCCTGGTACCCAGAAAAGACAATTCATGGCATCCTATCCTGGACCTGCCTACTCTAAACATCTTTTTGGTGATTCCAAAATTCTAGATGCTGACTCTTCACCAGTTGCTTCCTATGCTAAGCAAAGATGCCTGGTTGGCAACACTACATTTAAAGGAAGCATACCTGCACATCCCAATCAGGGAATCTTGCAGAAGAGACCTACGCTTCAAAGCAGGCTACATGCACTACCAGTTCTCTGCAATTCCTTTTGGCTTATCTGCTGTGCCCAGGGTATTCACAAAGTGCCTAGCTCCAGTCATTGCATTTTGCAGGCAAAGAAATATTCAAATATACCAATACCTGGACAATTGTCTAATTCAGGCAGAAAACCAGGACATACTTTTGAATCATCTGGCTCTTGTACAAAGGGTGCTAACTTGTCTGGGGTACACTGTAAACAAAAAGAAATCACACCTGGTACCCTGTCAACAAATTATATTCCTGGGAGCAAGCTGGAATACAACTTCCCAGATGGTTTTCCTCACACCAGAGAAACAAAGTCACTTGACAACCTACTTCAAACAAGTGGCCACAAAAACCCTGCTATCTGCAAGGCAAATACTACAAGCCTTGGGGTTCATGACCTCCTGCATTCTTCTAATTCCATATGCAAGACTGCATATGAGGAAACTATAATGGTATCTAAAAAGCCTGTGGTGTCAACATTCTCAGGATCTGGAAGCGATGATTCCTATCATTCCTTGCCTATGCCTAGAGTTCCTTTGGTGGGCAGAGGCCTGCCACCAAAACAAGGGACTACCATTCACACTACCCCCCAGCCACTCAAACCCTAGCAACAGATGCATCAGACTATGCATGGGGGCACACCTGGTAGGGAAGTGCATTCAGGGCAAATGGAACCCAATTCAAATGCACTGTCACATCAATCATAAAGAAATGTTAGCTATACAGAATGCTCTAACAGCCTTCAAGGACCACATTTTTCCAGGACAATTAATGGTAAAGATGGACAACACCACTGTTATGTGGTACATAAACAAGCAGGGGGGTATACATTCTTGCCCCCTCTGCAGACTAGCCATGGCATTGTGGAACACAGCCTTGAGCTACCAAGTACATCTGCAAGCTCAATTCCTGCCAGGAAAACTAAATACAGACTAAGCAGAAACCTCATGGACCTACACGAGTGGAAACTGGAACCAACGCTTTTCAACATGTTGACAAGCAAATGGGGGAGCCCAGATATAGAACTGTTTGCCTCCCCCCAGAACTATCTATTGGAAACATTTTGCACAAGACTCCCCACAGAAAAGATTGGAAAGTGAATGCTCTGTCCTTCAGCTGGAAAAACCTATCAGTTTATGCCTTTCCTCCTCTGCCTCTGCTCTCCAAAGTACTACTAAAGATCAAACAAGACAAACCAAGGATGATTTTGATTGCACCAGCATGGTCACGCCAACACTGGTACTCCCTCCTGTGCAGTGTGTCACTGTTGGGCCCATGGCACCTGCCTCAGAATCCTACCCTGCTGTCTCAGCAGAAGAACCAGATTCTGCACCCTCAGCTTCAAACACTGAACCTAGCAGCCTGGCTAATTACCTAAGCTCTCCTTTACCATCCCTCAGTAAACCAGTGATGGATGTCATTTTAGAGGCAAGGAGGCCTAGTACTAGAAAATCTTATGCTGAAAAATGGAAAAGATTCTGTGCCTGGAACCAGTCTCAAGGGATGAGCACAGCAGTGCCCAATTTATCTCAGATTTTACAATACTTAACTGAGATGCTTCACAAGGGCCAGTCTTTTTCCTCAATAAAAATTCACGCCTCAGCCATTTCAGCTCATTATAACACAGAACCTCCCCTCTTCTCTCTTCCACTGTTCAAGCAGTTCCTCAGAGGGGCCAAAAATTTAAGACCACCCAGGAGAGCTCCAACTCCAGCCTTGGACCTTAACTTTGTATTGGAGAAACTCACCCTTCCTCCTTTCGAGCCAGCTGTTACTGCAGATTTAAAATTCCTTTCTTGGAAAACAGCTTCCCTTTTAGCCATCACTTCAGCAGGAAGGGTATCTGAATTATAGGCCCTTTGGCAGTTGAGCCTTTCATCATCTTTCATGCGGACAGGGTGTCCCTCAGGACCAGTCCCTCTTTCATGCCAAAGGTGGTATCCAGTGTGGCCTTTAATCAGTCCATTCATTTGCTTACCTTCTTTCCTAATCCACAGAGCAAAGGGGAACGGATACTGCACTCCTTGGATGTGCACAGACAACTTAGATTCTACTTGGACAGGTCTACACCTCAAAGGAAATCTGAACAACTGTTGGTGGCATTTGCTGCAGGGACAGAGAGGAAGGCTATTTCAAAATGAACCATCTACAAATGGATAGGCCATTGCATTCATTTCTGCTATAAACACCATGGAAAACCTATCCCACAGGGGATCAGACCCCACTCATCCAGGGCTGCATCTACCTCTACAGCCTTTCTCAGAGGTGTACCTACCAGGGACATCCCAGAAGCTGCTACCTGGAGTTCTGTACATACTTTCTCCAAGCATTACCATTTGCCAATTTTCTCTAAATCCAGAGCTGAGCTGACTTTGCCATTGCAGTTTTGCAGGGCCTTATAGCTGGTCCTAATGCTATTTAAAATCCTCCTCCCATCCTTAGCTTTGTGAATATACCCAAATGTAATGACTGCAACAGTGAACCATGAAGGGACATAATACAGTTGTGTACACTTACCATAAATAGGTTCATAGGTTGGTACTAGGCTATCGGCCCTAGGGCCTATACAAGCCTAGCCGTAACAATTCCCTGTCTATTTCTTCCCACACTATTTACTTCCCTGGACCCCTGTCTAAGCTACGCTACAGGAGACACACTTGGAAAGAAAGTACAGTTGTGTACACTTACCATAAATGTAGATGTTCGAGTGTATTTACTGTTGCAGTCCTGGTTACCCTCCCTCCAGCCCCCTGACTTCTTTTGGCTATACCTTTTCTCTCCTTTTCAATGCTTAAAAGCATTTTGGTGTATTTGCTTTTTTGTTTGAGGTATAACCTTGTACATTTATAGATTTAATTGCTTCCCATTAGGGGTGCATCTGACATCTGGGGCAAGAAAAACTGATGTAATGACGTTGGATTCATGTTTTATACCCCTGACATCATGGAGGAAGAGACAGCAACCGATGTAGGACCCAAGACTTTGTTGATCAGGCTGACTGAGGGCTACTGCAAGCAGATAACCCAAATGTAATGACTGCAACAGTGAATACACTCGAACATCTACATTTATGGTAAGTGTACACAACTGTACTTTCTTTCCAAGTGTCTCCTGTAGCTTAGCTATTTGCACTCTACATTTTTTAATGTAGTTCATTGCTCTTTCTTTTTGTATTTATTTGTGAGACCATTAATGTTCGAATACATTACAGAAAGCATCTTATTCTTGAAAAGGTATTATTCCCAAGTTTTATGTATAAAACATTTTGTTAAAAGTTTATTTCCAGTTTTTGTGACACATACATATACTGTTTGGCAGATTAATCTTTTATACAATTATTTCTTGTCATCTTCATTTGAGCCTGTGTCACATCTTACAAACCTTTTTGTTTTATTGAAAGCCTTCAAACTAAAAAACACACCCCGATACCCTCTAAAGCTTATTAACTTAATACTAACACATAAGATTATGTACATTTTCAAATATTGAAGTTTTACCCTTCTAATAGGAACAAATGGCACAAACTGGCAGCCACACTCATTGATTTGAGTTAACCTAAAAGAAAGGTTACCCATGCTAAGATGCATGGTACAGTCTGTGCTTCTACTATGTGCTGTCTAGTTTTGTCTCATCTTTGTAGCTCTCCCAGTTGGGAAAACAATTGAATATTTTCAAAGAACATTATCTCCTAGCCATTCCTCTTAAACAGATTTTCTGCTAGAGACATGGGAACAACAGACAAGACTGTCAAGCATACATTGTTTACTATAAAAAGCCTTATTATAATCATTATTTTTTCCTTTACTTGCTTTCTCTTAAAACTTGTTACTAGATTAAGCTAAGAGCCATATTCCAGTCGTTCCCCCATGGTAGAGTACCTGTTTACATTAGTACCCCCTTTACACTTAATGCACCATTAAAGTAGTACTATTAAGAAAAAGTGTTGTTTTACTTGCAGTTAACTTTCTCCCTGCTCTTCCCCTCTCCTGAGTATTTTTCTGCACATCAATGACATGAAGTAGGGCATATGATTTAAAGCCCTTTATAAGATAAGTTTAACAGTACAAGAAAGTCCAATATTTCCAAATTCTCTTATTTTATTCCTGTTCATCTCCGTCTCCCAAATCCTGTCTCTGCCTCATTTCCAATGTACTCCTGATTCTTGTACTTGACTCTTGTGTTTTTTTCCTTCTGTCAAGCATTTTCCATTGAAACCCTGTAAAATGTTTCACTAACACAAGAACCAAAATATCCTTCTGTTTCACAGCTCACTTTTTGTTGGACAAACTTTTGTATTTCTTCCTTAGCGTGCACATCAAAAAAATCATTTTCTCCCTCCAAGGAAAAATATTTTCCAAGATAGCTGAGTACAGCAATTTGAATTTCAAGCCTGCTACCTGACATTCCCTGAATAATGGATTCAATTTACTTCTTTTCTGCCTGGTGTACAATGAGTAGTCATTCTCCACAGACACTCTACTGTCTCCTATTTTTAGTACTTTGTCCTTCTGCCACATTTTTGTCTTAATCATCTCATGCTGTTGGTAGGATTGCATCTTTACTATTAAAGGTCTAGATTTTTTTTCTGTCAGCCAGGTTTGGAATATACACACAGTGTGCTTCAATTAATAATTCATGTTGTGGAATACCAGTCCAGATGCTTATTTGTGCTTTCATAAAATTAATACAGCCGTTTCCTTCCAGTTTCTCTGGTACAGGTGAAAATCTCAGGTTTTCCCTACATGCTCTGTCCTCCAATTCTATTATTTTTGAAACATCTCTTCTTGTGCAGTCTCATATTCAGCCAGCCTTTTCTTCATTTCAACCTCTGATTTTTTTGCAGTTGTAACACCTTATCTGAATATCTTTTTAAAGCTTCTTCTATTTTTTTCCAGCCTTTTATTGTTTGAGTTGATATACTACGTCAGCATTTCATTTAGTTTTATCAGATCTGTGTGCATTTGTCTTACACTTTCCTCTAGGTTACTGAAAATCATGTCTGGAGCTTGCTCTGCTTTTTGCTAAACAGCTGCAGTACTTTTCCATTCAATGTTTTTTCATCACCTTTTGTAGCTGATTTGCCTTTTGGCCCACTGTATTTCTTTGGTCCTGGAATCCAGGCAGTGCACTTATTAGCCAGTTACTGAAATTTACTCAGACATCTAGGTCCACTTGCTTTCTGTGCTAATTTTCTGATGTCCTTCAAGAATGCAACTGCAGTCATAACATATGGAGGTTGTCCTGCCTCAGGCAGACCTCGGTCGGCCGGATTCCAAAGTCTGGGTCCGGCGTCGGCTGGTGTCGCCTCCTCTCCGACATCAGAACGGCTGGAGTATAAAAGCATCGGCCGACGCCATCTTCTTCAGTCTTTCTTGCCGCGCGGTGCCCGAAGCAGAAGCAGTTCACAAGTGCCGGTCGGTCAGCTCCTGTGTTTTCAGTACCGGAGTCATCTAAAAGCTAAGTACCCCGTTGGGGAACATTTTTTCTTGCCTCAGCCGATGTCAGAACAAATTGAGAAAGTTAGTAATTGTTTGTCTTGTGGTAAACAAATACCTCATAAGGACTTCCATTCTTATTGCCTACCTTGCCTGGGCCCAGACCACGACGTCTCAGCCTGTGCTGCCTGTGCTTGCTTTAATAAGCGCACTCTCAGGCGCCAGGCAGAATTTGCCGAAGACTTTTCGGCTAATCTTCGCTTATATCATGCCGCCGGAACAACCGACTACTCAATCTTCCAAAACGAAAGGACCGGGACCGACATCTCGGCCCGCCCTCCACCGACTCCTCCTAAACCCTCCGCGAGTGCTTGGTCCCTTTGAAGCGGTAATTCAAACGCTCCAGGCCGACGACACAGCGTTAACTCATCCTTCGGGTCTCGAGTCTACACCGGTGCCGGTTGTTGACTTTCCTCCAGAAACCGAAGTTCTGGATCTACCCGACACCATTCCTGTGGACAAGGTTACTCCTGCACGTGGGGCAGCTAGGCCTCCTATATCCATGTCCATCAAGGCCTTTGCACGTGCTAAGGCCGCCAGCCAGGCCAAGGCCCATCCTAAACCTACTGCCCAGGCCCCTTCTTCTGATAAACAGATCATGTTTCTTGCTGCAGATCTTATTTCTCTTATCAGGGGGTCTCAGCCTCATCCAGACAGAGGTTCTCAGCCGCCTGCAGAGAAAAGGCCCAGAACTGAGCAGGCCGACAACCTTTCTTCAGATGAGGCCTCTGGGGATTATGAGCATTCAGATACCCAAGAAGAATCCTTCCAGGCCTATAAGGACTCTGATGCTGAGGAATCAATTCCCTCTGCCTCTCCTCCAGAGGATTTTTCATTCGGTGAAGTCCTACACTCTATGAGGGAGCATTTTAAATGGTAGGGTCAGGAATTCTCTGATTCCAGGAAAAGGCTATGTACCTTCCTCAAGCTACCCCAGCACAGACCTTTAGCTATCCCTCCAGTTATGGATGTCCTGGATGATGTTTTCTCCGACTCCAGTGCTAACCCTGATTCTCTCCCTCCTGCTCCTGTCAAGCCAGACAGATATTATAGGGTCCCTGACACCCACAAACATCTCTTTAAGGCCCATTCTGTGGATCTAGAAACTATTTCACAGGGCCCCAAGGGAGTGGCTACTTCCACAGCCAAGAATCCACTGCCAGCGGATAGGGAAGCTAGGTCCCTGGAGAGATGGGGTAAAAAAGTTTATACCTCTACCACCTTGGCCATGAGGTCAATTAACTGCCTTTTTCATATGTTTCAGTACCAGGATTTTTTACTGGATGATTTACAGAAAAAGCTAGCCTCTCCTGAGCCTATTGATAGAAAGGCATTGCAGGATCTAGTACATAACACTCAGCAGGTTAGCAATCATTTTCTTCAGTGTGGTTATGATGCATTGGAGGCTTCATGTAGGGTAGCTATGACTGGAGCTGTTATACGTAGACATACTTGGTTAAAAGTACAGCCACTGCCAGACCATGTTAAAGTAAAGTTACTTGATGCACCTCTGGAAAAACAGAAGCTTTTTTGGTGCTAATGCACAAGATGTGTTGAAGTCCATTGAGGAAAAAGCTAAGTCAGTACAGACAGTCAAAGATTTCCTCCAGGTTCAGCCACCCAGATTCTGCAGGAATTGGCCTTCAAAGAATTGGTCCTTTCCAGACACTGACAAGTTTCAAAGGGGAAAAAACAGGCATGCCCGAGGTAGAGGGCAATACTGAGGCTCCTACAGGGGCCGCCAATGGCAACCACCAAATCAAAGAAGTGGCGCAGGCAGTCCAGCTGCACCACAAGGACAACCACAATGACTTGACTTTCATACCGCCTACAAAGGCTCAAAGAGAAGCACCTTTGGGTGGAAAATTATCCTTATTCTCAAAAAACTGGCATATCTTAACCAAGGACAACTGGATTCTGGATTTAATAGACAAAGGTTACAGATTCCACTTCCATACTTTACCAATAAGACAAGGCATGCCAAACCTGCCACTTCATCAAAGGGCAGAGGCACTCATTCAAGTTTCAAAGCTGTTAAATATAAAAGCAATAGAAAAGGTCCCTCCACAGGAACAAGGCCAGGGATTTTATTCAAGACTGTTCATTGTTCCAAGAAAGGAAAACAAATGGAGACCTATACTGGACTTGTCTACTCTAAATACTTATCTCATTGTGCCAAAGTTCAAAATGCTGACGTTGCAGCAACTCCTTCCCATGCTGGGCAAGGGGTCTTGGCTGGTCACTCTGGACCTCAAGGAGGCATACCTGCATGTCCCAATCAGACAAAGCTGCAGAAGATACCTCAGATTTCTTGCAGGGACAGAGCATTATCAATTCTCAGCATTGCCGTTTGGCTTATCTACTGCGCCCAGAGTGTTCACAAAATGCCTGGCATCAGTAGTGGCACACTGCAGACTCCAGGGAATTCAAATATACCCCTACCTGGACGACTGCCTCATACAAGCAGACAACAAGCAAACCTTGATAGCAAACTTGGACTATGTCATTCAATTACTACAGGCCTTGGGATACACAGTCAACATTCAGAAATCAAGACTTCTGCCATCCCAACAGATTATTTTCCTAGGAGCCAAACTGGACACAAAAACACAGATGGCTTATCTCACAGAGGAAAAACAACAGCAGTTACCAGAGTACTTCAAAGGCCTAGCAAAGCTCTCCCAGCTGACTGCAAGGAAAATCCTGCAGGCCCTGGGGTTCATGGCATCTTGCATTCTTCTGATACCTTTGGCAAGACTTCATATGAGAAAGCTGCAATGGTATTTAAAAAGCTTATGGTCCCAACACAGCTAAAGCCTAGAGGACGTAATCCCACTCATTCCATGTCTACAAAGAGAATTTTTGTGGTGGGCTCAAGCAAGTCAGTTAAACAAAGGCATGTCTTTCAACAAACCTCAAGCAGGTCAAATGATTACAACAGATGCCTCAGACCATGGATGGGGCACATGGAGGGCAGATGCATTCAAGGTCAATGGACACCAAGGGAAAGACATCTGCACATAAACCAAAAAGAGATGTTGGCAGTGATACATGCAATCGAGACTTTCGAAAAATCACTTCAACAGGGACATTTGCTAATAAGGACAGACAACACCACTGTTATGTGGTATATAAACAAGCAGGGAGGCACTCATTCTTATCCCCTCTGCAGACTAACAATGATTCTCTGGGAAAAATCCCTTAGTCTGAAGATACATTTGCAATCCCAGTTTGTGCCAGGCAAGGACAATGTACTGGCGGACAAGCTGAGCAGAAATTTCTTGGATCCACACGAATGGATGCTGCATCCTCACATTTTCTCGCAAATAACAGGGACATGGGGAAGACCGGACATAGATCTCTTTGCTTCTCACATGAATCATCACCTGGAAAAGTTCTGTACAAGGACCCACCATCCTCTAGCCTGGAAAACGGATGCTCTCTCCTTCAGCTGGAAGTCCCTAACAATTTATGCATTCCCTCCTCTACCACTGCTGACCAAGGTGATACTGAAGATTAAAGCAGAACAACCAACAGGCATTTTGATAGCTCCAGACTGGCCAAGGCAGCACTGGTACCCATTACTGTTGAGCATAACTCGGACCAAACCGTGGCCTCTGCCCCTATGGCCTCTGCTTCTAACACAACACAATTACAGGACGGTTCATCAAAACCTGAAAACATTGCATCTGACAGCCTGGAGGTTACCATAACTCCTTCCGATATCTCTCTTTCCAAAAAAGTTCAAGAGATCTTACTGGAAGCACGCAGACCTTCCACCAGAAAAACCTATTCAGCCAAGTGGAAGAGATTCATCATCTAGAATGCTAACAGGGGTCAGGATACAACAGTATTGAGTATACCTCAGATATTGGAATACTTGGCAGAAATGTTTCATACTGGTCTCTCATATTCTTCCATAAAGATTCATGCCTCAGCAATCTCAGCAAAATACAATTGTGATCCACCTGTGTTTTCACATCCTTTGCTAAGACAGTTCCTAGGGGGATAAAGAATATCAAACCTCCCAGGAAACCGCCAGTACCTGCATGGGACCTCAACTGCCTTGTAAAAATTAACTCTTCCTCCCTTTGAACCAGCAGCAACTTCAGAAATGCAATTTCTCTCATGGAAAATGGTTTTCCTATTGGCAATCACATCAGCAAGAAGAGTCTCGGAGATACAGGCACTCATGGCAGTACCTCCTTTTCTCATTTTTCATCAGGACAGAGTCTCTCTAAGAACCAATCCTTCATTCATGCCAAAAGTAATTTCCAGGGTGTCTCTAAATCAAGCCATTCACCTGCCTACTTTCTTCCCAATCCTCAAAACAGGGGGGAAGCACTGCTGCATACTTTGGACATACACAGGCAACTACGCTACTACTTGGACAGAACTAAGGCCACCAGAAAGTCTGACCAACTGCTTGTAGCCTATGCTGCTGGAGTACAAGGAAAAGCAATCTCCAAACAAACCATTTCCAAATGGATTGGACACTGCATCAGATTCTGCTATTCCTTTCATGGAAAAGGTGTGCCAGCCAATATTAGGCCACACTCCACCAGAGCTATAGCCACATCCACAGCTTTCCTAAGAGGAGTGGCTACAAAGGACATTCTAGAGGCTGCTACATGGAGCTCCATGCATACATTTACCAAGCACTACAACCTGCCTTTATACTCCAGATCCTGAGCAGGCTTTGCTTCGGCAGTCCTGCAGGGCATTTTAGCTACACCATCACTTTCTTAGTTCCAACCACCCCCAGCTTGGCTATGGTATTCAACCCATATGTTATGACTGCAGTTGCATTCTTGAAGGACATAGTACAGTTTTGTACCTACCATAAATGTAGATGTCTGATAGATATGCAACTGCAGTCGGATTCTCCCACCCTCCTACCCCTCTGCAACCTTCTTTATGGGTCCACTACCCCTATTCCTATTAGCTGGGGGTATCTCTATGGTGTATCTGTTTATTACTGTTGTGCATGTCCGGAATTCTTTATCCATTCACCAAATTTAGCCTTCCTAGGAGGGCACCTGGCATCTGGGGCAAGAAACACTGAAGAAGATGGCGTCGGCCGATGCCTTTATACTCCAGCCGTTCTGATGTCGGAGAGGAGGCGACACCAGCCGATGCCGGACCCAGACTTTGGAATCCGGCCGACCGAGGGCTGCCTGAGGCAGGACAGCCCCCATATGTTATGACTGCAGTTGCATATCTATCGGACATCTACATTTATGGTAGGTACAAAACTGTACTTTTCCACACTGGGAGAGCTAGAATCAAGCTGTTATTCAAAGTGCAGCCATCTTGGATGTCCTCTGTGATTCAGTACTTGTTCTCATTTGGGGTGCCTTCTATGCAGTCTGTTTACCCTCCCTGTATTCATATAGGTTTTCTCTGGGCTTTCCAGTTTCCTCCCACATCAAGAAAGACCTGCAGTAGGTGGATTGGCAACTCAGAATTGCCTTAAGTTTTTTTTTCTGTGCGTGTGTATGTCTGTGTGTGTCTGTGGGTGTCTGTGTGTGTGTGTGTGTGTGTGTGTGTGTGTGTGTGTGTGTGTGTGTGTGTGTGTGTGTGATGTAAAATAAAGACCTAGTATTGGTCATATTTTCCATTTCCAGAACAGGTTTGCTATGACTCCAACCTAGTCACTAATATTTTATGTCCTTCCTTAGGTCACTGTTGCAGTATTCCAATACTGTTGAGTTATCTTACAGGGGAAAAAAAACCTCACATCCAGCCCAGGGACCAAAACCAAAACTTTCTAAGGTCGCAAGTGTAAGGGCATATAAGTGGACATATGAGCATAAGATCCTAACTTCCAGTCCAAATGCAGATCTCACACCCATCGGTCTATTCCTAGTGTGTTTTTTTGGTATCCTCCTTGCCTTTACTTGTCGCTATCAGCACTCCAAAATTTTGGAAACCAAATGAACTTTTTTTTACATAGTTTAAGGTGTTGCACCATCAACCATTTACATAAGTAGTACCAAGGATAATGTGTCATCACTTCTCCAGATTTAGAAGGGTACTTGACAGAGATGCACTTTGCTCCCACCCTTTACTCTTCATTGTGGTATCAAAAGTTCTCAGCTGATAATATCTTCTAACATTGCAACCAGTGGACATAACATAAAATCTAGCTATGATTCAGATAAGTGCCCTGCTGGGGAATCTTCCTTGTTTTATATTTTGGTGGTTTAATCTGTTACATGTCAGTTAAGAAGGGAAAGTGCAATTGTAATTGGCAGATTCCTTGTAAGTATCTCTATTCCCCATGTATGTTGTCTTGATACTGAACAGCACCGGAAGAACTGACAGATTTCTCAGTTGTTTGTTCCAAAAACTCTATGCATGCATCTTCCCTCATTAAATACTTACTTACAGAATCAGCACTTGAAGCACCTCACACAGTCTAAAGTTGTGGAACCCTCATCATCTGACGTCCCACTTAGTCCAAAAAAGAAATATAAAAGACTTGGGCCTGAACCATCATCTGCCCAGGTGGACTCGGAACTACCCATGTGGTAATGTAAGAATCCACGATATGCCCAGTCACCTCTCAGGCTGCTGCTAGTATGCCTCTGCTGGAGGCCTAAAGGGCATCTGCCTCTCACACATCTGATACAACCAACCTAAGTCACTAAGTCATAATTTCTGAAGGACAAGAAAGCATACCTCATATCCTGGTTTGGGAGGAGGTGCCTGTGTCTTTTAGTCTTTGATAGAGGTACACTAAATGTTAGATCTGCCTTTTTGTTAAAGCAGACATCACTCCTAAGAAGAAACAGAAGGCTAAAAGTGGTTCTCCTTCTCAGACTTTTCAGGAAAAAGAATGGTTGGAATTTTCTCAATGCCTTTGTATGGCCATTTTGTCTTTCAAGCCCCCTTCTATCCTTTCTTTCTACTGCATCTCTGCTTTCACTGCCTCAGAAGAGACAACATTAGTCCTCTTTGGAGGAGGATGAAACACATTCTGATGTGGAGGAACATTCTCTGACTTACTCGTCTCACATTCACTCTCCAGGCCAAATGGCTTCTGATGATGAGGGCACCTTATCTCCTCATTCACTGTTGAGGAAATCTCCTTTGAAGAAACCATCACCAAAATGACGAAGCATTTTGATTGTGAATTAAGGCAAGAGTCTGATGTACATAATAAATACTGTAATTTACTGGAGGTTAGGTGCCCCTATACCAGCACCAGTTCTGGATGCTTTTCTGGGTGCATTTGCATCCACTTATACTTCACCTGATTCTCAACCTCCAGCCCCTGAGAGGCCTGATAGGTTTTATAAAGTGCCTGAAGACTAAAACATTTCTCTTTAAAAACCTTTTGGCAACCCCCCTTTGTGTTTTCTGTTTCCATACACAAGTCTTCTAAACTCTTACTCGCTTCTGTTGCCCTACCCTCAGACAGAGACAGCAGGGCAATGTACAGATATGAAAAGAAGGTTTGCACCTCTGACGCCCTGGCCTTTCAGGGCTTTCAGTTACCACAAATGACTAAATATCTGTTTGTCCATTCAGAGTGAATTGAACAAATCCTTGTATTTCAAGTGTAAACAAAACAGCAGGCTATTTCCATGATGGTCAGGCTACCCATGTGGCAAGTCATACCATAAAGTGCCACTATGATACAGTGGAAGGTTCTACCTGAGCCACTGCTAATGGATTTATCAGAAAATGTGCATGGCTTCATTCACAGTCCCTTCCTAAGGACATTAAAGCTAAACCTTTAGATTTCTCTCTCATTAGGTACCTGCTATGTGGTCTGGAGATAGATGACTTGATTAAATCCTTACAACAAGAAGGTAAAATGATGCAAGACTTCAAACAAATCTTTTTTACCTCTGTCCCTAGGTATAACTACCAGGCAAAGCCGACTTCTTTTTCTTGCAGAGACCCTCTATCCACCCAGAAGGGCAGGAAAATGCCAGGAAAGGGAACCCAAGTCTGGGAAACCTTCCTTTCCAGACTTATTAGTCTGACTACTTTCTACTACCTCCAGTCCCCCATGGTCCATCTGTCCCGCTGTCAAAAAGGATAACCTCATGCCTATCATCCTGGCAACTCATCCCTTCAGACAGATGGGTCCTGGGCATTATTCAAGAAGGCTACACAATTACTTAAATGGATATTTTAACATTCACTGGTATCCCATCATCCCTTTCCTACCAAAGGTACCTTTTGCATCCTATCTTGCAAGTTTTCTGGTCCAAGGCACAATAGACTCAAATATTCCTATACTGTGATAACCTGCTAATACAGGCATCCTCTCAGAAAGGACCTGTTAAAGCATCTTGATTATACAGGCATTCTCTCAGAAAGACCTATTAAAGCATCTTGATTATACTATCTCCCTTCTACAGAGTGTGGGGATCATGAGAAATCTACTAAAGGCTGTATTGATCCCTTCCCATGACGTGGTCGTCTTAGGCTGTAGGCTAAACATGTATCTCTTGCTGGCTTCTTTCCCACAAGACAAGATCCAGTCTCACTCTGTATTTGCATCCCTGCTTTCTCTTAAATCTTGTCCTGCAAGGGAAATTTTCAGAGCTTTAGGAGTCATTGCTTTCTCCATCCACATGAATCCTTTTGCAAAACTATATATGAGAAAGATCCAGTGATACCTAAAATCTTTTGGTCCCAGCAGTCTCTCTTAGAGCATTTGTATACCATTATCTGAAAACAGAGTTACAGTGGTGGCCTTCTCAGGCAGAAGTCAGTCAAGGTCTTCATTTTAGATCAACAGTTCCCAATCAGGAATTGCACACAGATGCTTTATACCTGGTCTGGGGTACATGGACAGGCTCCTTAAGAGTCCAAGATGAATGGACTACAAAACAAAGAATGGTATACATCCTCGTGAAGGAAATTAAGGCACTCATTTAGGCCTCCCAGACTTTGTCAACCTCTTAGGCTCTGGGTCCCCTCAAGATCTACACAGACAATACAACTGCCATATGGTATATAAACAAGCAAACACACTGGGGGGGTCAAATCTTGTCAGCTATGCAGACTAGCTTTTCCTGAATGGTACCAGGCTATAAAAGGAAATCTGTCCCTGCAGAGCCATGGAAGATCTTCATGAATGGATGTTGAATAGGGTGATCTCCCTAGACATGGCCCAGAAATGGGGTATTCCTCAGCTAGACTTATTGCCTTTATTCACAACAAGCATCTCAGGCTGTTTTTTTCCAGGACCTCTTGTCCCCAAGCCTGGGGGACTGATGCCATGTCCTTTCTTTGGGAAGCAAAGTTTCTTTATACCTTCCCTCCCCTACCCCTAATTCCAAAGGTGGTGCTAAATATCCAAAAGAATAAACCAAAAATTTTGCTGGTGACTTCTTTTTGGCCTAGGCAACATTGGATGTTCATCGTGTTTCACTGTTGCAGTCATTACACGGGTTATCCTGCTGGCAGACGACCCGCAGTCAGCCCGAGTTCCAAAGTCTTGGTCCGGCGTCAGTTGCTGTCGCCTCTTCTCTGACGTCAGTGCGCCAGGGGTATAAAAGTTGCAACCGATGCCATTTTCTTCAGTCTTTCTTGCCACGCGGTGCCCAAAGCAAAAGCAGTTCGCAAGTGCCGGTCGGCCGACTCCTGAGATTTTCAAAATTTAATTTCGAAGTCTTCAATAAAGCTAGGTACCCCGTTGGGGAAACTTTTTCTTGCTCCAGACCGATGTCAGTAAAAGTTAATAATTGTATTTCTTGTGGGAAGCAAATACCTCATAAGGACTTTCACTCTTACTGCATTCCTTGCCTAGGCCCTGACCACAACGTTTCTAGTCGTCGGTTTTGTGCTAGATTCAATAAACGCACTATTAAATGTCGGTTTGATTTTGCTTTACATTATTTTGGACGGAGATTTAATTACATAATGCCGTCGGAATAACTGATGACCGGAATGTATAAAAAACGCAAAGACAAAGAAAAAGACAGGCATCCGAGGTCTAAAACCGACGACGAAGCCTCTTCTAGGCCAGTCACCAGCTCGCCGGTTCTCAGTGAGGTGCTTTCGCAGCCCCTGACACCCGCTACTTCAGAGCCACAGGCTGTAACCGACAGCCACGTGGAGACACTGAGGCCTGTGGAAACTCAAGGTATTGGGCCTGCGGAAATTCTACCCTCAGATGGGTCTGGAGCCACTAAGCAGGCACCGGCTTCTGAGGGTGTTTTCAGATCTTCACAGCTTACAATTAAAGCTTCTACAGCAGCAAAGGCAAAGTCAAAAACACCATTAAAGACAATGAAACAAGTGCAGCATTCTCCAGAACAGTCATCCATGCCAAAGAAACCGATGCTTAAAATGGCCGAAGACCTTATTACTTTAATCAGGGGCTCACATCCCCCTCCTGATAAAAGGCCTAGGCAAGACACTGATTATGATTCCTCTGATCAGGTTTCCATTTCCTCTAATTCTTTTTCTGATCAGGGCTATTCTCTCCCTCCCTATGAGGACTCTGATGCTGAAGAATCCATTCCTTCAGCCTCCCCGCCTGAGGATTACTCTTTTGGGGAAACCCTGCATACCATGAGGGAGCATTTCCATTGGGAGAGCCAGGATTACTCAGAATCCAAGAAAAGGCTCAGAGATTTCCTTTTATTGCCTCAGCACAGGCCCCTGGCTACCCCCCCTGTGCTTGATATTGTAGATGATTTTTTCTCTGAATCCAGTCTCTCTCCAGATTCCTTACCCCCTGCACCAGTAAAGCCAGACAGGTACTACAGGGTCCCTGACTCTCATAAATTTCTTTACAAAAACCCCGCTGCAGACCCAGAAACTATTTCTCAGGGTCCTAAAGGGGTTAAAGCTTCCACTGCCAAAAACCCTGTCCCCTCAGATAGGGATTCCAGAGCTCTGGACAGATGGAGGAAAAAAGTTTACACTTCTGCTACTTTAGCTGTAAGAGCTTTAAACTGTCAGTTTCACATGCTTAAATATCAACAGTATCTCATGTCATTGTTAAAGCAGAAAATGGTTACAAATACAGAAAGTCCTGACAGTAAAGAAATGCAGGAATTATTGCATGCAGTTGAACAAGTGGGAAAGCATACTCTACAATGTGGTTTTGATTCATTAGAGGCTTTTTGTAGAGCCGCAGTTACAGGCTCAGTTATTCGAAGACATGCTTGGTTGAAAGAACAAAGTTTACCTGACCATGTAAAAGTAAAATTATTGGATGCTCCACTACAGCATGATACTTTGTTTGGTGTTAAGGCAGAAGAGGTGTTAAAGAAAATGGAGGATAAAGCAAAGTCAATGCAAACTGTGAAAGATTTCTTACAGGTTCAACCACCTAGATTTAGCAGAAACTGGCCTTCAAAAAATTGGTCCTTTCTGGTGTCAGACAGGCCACAAAGAGGCAGATCTCAGCCCCAAGGCTGCTACAGACCTAAACAATGGGCTGCTTCAGCCCCCAAAGGAGGAGAAGACAAATCACAACCTTACAGGAAACAGTCACAATGACTTCCCTCTGCAAATGCCAAGCTCTTACCAGTTGACAGCACCCCTAGGGGGAAAGCTAGCACTTTTCTCAAAAAATTGGCACATGTCCACCCAAGACCAATGGGTGCTGAATATAGTTTCTCAGGGGTACAGGTTCCACTTCCACACACTTCCAAAACCAAAAGGTATGCTAACCTGCCACAAAACCAATGGGCAGAGGCACAAAAACAGATTACTGCTCTTATGGATATGGGAGCTATTCAAAAAGTTCCACTAGAAGAACAGGGCCAAGGATTTTACTCACGACTTTTCTTAGTACCCAGAAAAGACAAGGCCTGGTGACCAGTACTGGACCGGTCCATCCTGAATACTTTTCTGGATGTTCCAAAATTCAAAATGTTAACACTACAACAACTTCTGCCCATGCTGGGCAAGGAGGCTTGGCTAGTTACTTTAGATCTCAAGCAGGCTCAATGCATTACCAATTCTCTGCACTGCCCTTTGGCTTATCTACTGCACCCAGGGTCATCACAAAATACCTGGCACCAGTAATTGCATTTTACAGACAAAAAGGAATTCAAATATATCCCTACTTGGACGACTGCCTTATTCAAGCAGAGAGCAAGGACATTCTTCTAAAGCACCTGACATTTGTAAAAAGATTGCTAATTTCCCTAGGGTACACAGTAAATGAAAAGAAATCAAAAATAGTACCCTCTCAAGAGATAATATTCCTGGGTGCAAGCTTAAATGCAACTGCCCAGATGGCTTATCTCATGCCAGACAAACAAAGGCAACTGACTCATTACTTTCAAATGATGGCAACAAAGACCCAGCTCCATGCAAGAAAAATTCTGCAGGCCCTGTGTTTTATGGCTTCTTGCATTCTACTAATTCCACATGCAAAACTGCATATGAGGAAACTACAATGGTGTTTAAAAAGTGTTTGGACTCAGCATTGTCACAGCCTAGAGACAATCATAACCTTGATTCCCTGCCTGCAACAGAAGTTTTGATGGTGGTCCCAGGCCTGTCACCACAACAAGGGACAGCCTTTCACCTTACCTACAGCCAGGCAGACAATAACAACGGATGCATCGGATTATGCCTGGGGAGCACATATGGCAGGAAAATGTATTCAGGGCACATGGCCCAAGGAACAAATGCATCTTCACATCAATCAAAAAGAGATGCTAGCTGTACAGAATGCCCTGACAGCCTTCAAGGACCTAATACATCCAGGACAACTATTAATAAAGACGGACAATACCACAGTTATGTGGTACATAAACAAGCAAAGGGGCACACATTCCTACTCCCTATGCAGACAAACCATGACTTTGTGGAACACAGCACTGACCTATCAGGTACATCTGCAAACACAATTCCTGCCAGGAACAAAAAATACACTGGCAGACAAACTAAGCAGAAATCTCATGGATCCTCATGAATGGAAACTAAATCCACAAGTGTTCAACTTGATAACAAGGAAATGGGGACGCCCAGACATAGATCTTTTTGCCTCCCCTCACAATTACCAAATACAGAAATTTTGCGCAAGGACTTTTCACTCTCAAGCATGGAAAATGGATGCTCTATCACTCAGCTGGAAAAACCTGACAGTCTATGCCTTCCCTCCGATGCCTCTTCTCACCAAGGTGCTTCTAAAAGTCAGACAAGAGAGGCCAAAAATTATCCTGATTGCACCAGACTGGCCACGCCAGCACTGATAACCCAGTCCTAAAGACCTTGTCCCAAGGCCCACCTTGGCCTCTACCTCAAATCCCTCATCTTCTGACACAGCAAAACAATCAGATCCTGCACAGTCAACTCAGAACCTTAAACCTGGCAGCATGGCAGATAATGTAGCCACTCAGACTGCGCCTCTCTCTAAAGCGGTTATGGATTTAATTTTGGAAGCCAGGAGACCCAGCACTAAGAAATCTTATGCAGAAAAATGGAAGAGATTTTTTGCTTGGAACCAGGCACTAGGGCTTGACCCACTGGTCCCTAATATACCTCAGATTTTACAATACCTGACTGAGATGTTGGACAAAGGCCTATCTTTTTCATCTATTAAAATCCATGCCACTGCCATTTCAGGTCATTATAATACGGATCCTCCTATTTTTTCACATCCTCTACTACGACAGTACCTCAGAGGGGCAAAGAATATAAGACCCCCTAGGAGAGCACCACTACCTACTTGGGACCTCAATTTTGTTTTAGAAAAACTAACACTGCCTCCATTTGAACCAGCCAACACAGCTGACCTAAAATTCTTGTCATGGAAAACTGCTCTGCTCTTAGCAATAACTTCAGCAAGAAGAGTCTCAGAGTTACAGGCATTGATGGCTGTGGAATCTTTCCTCATTTTTCATCAGGACAGGGTTTCTCTTAGGACTAATCCAACATTCATGCCAAAAGTGGTCTCCAATGTGGCCTTAAACCAAACATTCATTTGCCTACTTTCTACCCAAATCCCCAGAATAAAGGGGAAGGACTTCTGCACGCTTTGGATATACACAGGCAGCTACGATTTTACTTGGACAAAACAAAAGCTTTCAGAAAAACTGAGCAACTGTTTGTAGCATATGCTGCAGGATCACAAGGAAAACCTATTAAAAAGCAGACAATCTCAAAATGGATAGGACACTGCATCTGCTTCTGTTATGCATAACATGGCAAATCTGTGCCTAAGGGCATTAGGCCTCATTCTACCAGAGCAGCAGCCACTTCAGCAGCCTTCCTCAGAGGGGTACCAACCAAAGACATATTAGAAGCTGCAACCTGGAGCTCAGTGCACACTTTTACCAAGCACTACCACCTAACTCTCTACTCCAAATCCAGAGCAGGCTTTGCCAATGCAGTTCTGCAGGGCTTGTTAGCCTTGCCAAATCCAATCTAGACCCAGCCACCCAACCTCAGCTTTGGGATTCTACCCAAGTGTAATGACTGCAACAGTGAAACACAATGAACATAGTACAGTTGTGTACCTACCATAAATGTAGATGTTCGAGTGTATTCACTCTTGCAGTCCAGATTACCCACCCTCCATCCCCCTCTTTGCTGGGACTATTATGTACTTCTCAACTCTATACAACCTATGTGATGTATTTGCTTGTAGATGAAGGAAATGTTTATATTAATATATGCATTGTTGTTTGGCATATTTTTATCTTTTCAGCCCTCCTGTTTGGGGGCACCTGACATCTGGGGCAAGAAAAACTGAAGAAAATGACGTCTGTTGCAACTTTTATACCCCTGGTGCACTGACATCAGGGAAGAGGCGTCAGCAACCGACGCCGGACCAAGACTTTGGAACTCGGGCCGACTGCGGGTCGCCTGCCAGCAGAATAACCCAAGTGTAATGACTGCAGCAGTGAATACACTCGAACATCTACATTTATGGTAGGTACACAACTGTACTTTCTCCCTTCTTCATCATCTGGCCATGAGTCATCATCCCAAATGACCATACTGAGTGGACCTGCTCACACAGAAAAGGGGTCTTCCTCTTTATATACCACCATTCTATCTCTCAACCAGACAGTGTGCATAATAGAATGTCGACCCCTTTCAGACACTAATTTTCTAAGGACATGCTACAAATGTTTTAAGAGGTTAGAAAACCTACTACTAGAAAGTATTATATGTCCAAATGGAAAATATTTTCTGTCTGGTGTCAAACATTCACAAACAAAATCTTAATCAAGTTTGTCTGCCATTTCTGCATGCATCCCTCTGGATCTGCCACTTCTTTCTAAAATTCAGGTTAAATAATTTCTCAAGGGTGTCCTTCATTTGCACCCCCTTGGATCACCATTTCCCCTCCATAGGACCTTAACTTTGTTTTGTTTAAACATACCGAGCCACCTTTTGATCCAGCGGCTTTGGCCTCTCAAAAATTTTGTACAGGAAAAACTACTAGTGTCCCTTACTTCTGCTAGAAGGGTTTCTGAACATCAAGCCATTATAGCCCTTCCCCCTTCCTTATTTTCCATAAGGACAGCATTTCCCTGAGGGTCAATACTTCCTTTATGCTTAAAGTGGTCAATGAGTTGTTCCTCAACCACAGCATTAATTTTCCCATCTTTGAGACCACTTATTTTTTAAAAAATGCATTTTGTTTCGTACAAAAAGGCAGGTTCTTCAAAACATCCTGAGGTTTAATTAAAAGTAAAGCAAGTACCTTAAACTGAGCCTTATACTGCAGGGACACCAGCTCTGTTGGTTACTCTATGTGGGAATAACTTCCAACCCTTCTGCAAGCTTATCCTTCAAGGTGCTTGAATCTAGAAATCGGGTCCCCTTCCAGAAAGGACAAAAGCTTATTGGGCTACTCTTAGCTCTGTTATGTTTTACATTCAATAGTTCATTAAATGAGCCTGCTTTCTCTGAAACAGACAGGTATCTTTATGTTCTTAAAGAAACAGATAACAATTAACAGAAATGCTTACTTCCTTTAAAGAAATATTGTATATACAGTGGATTCTTTATGGCACTGCTGTAAACATTACTGACACAACCACTTACACTTTTGTGGGGCCAGTTGTACTCTTTGAAATGGTTAAACAACCACCTTGTTCTGTCACAGTATATGAATATAAAATGTACACATGCATGCGTATGTAAATGTGGCTGCTGTAGCCTTGTCAGTATTGCCATGATTGTCTCTGGGTGCTGGCTGTGTGCTGTGTGTAACTGCTGAAATATTGGTGTGCATGTCTTTGCCAGATTTGTGCGTCATTACTGCTACTATGTGTACAGTGTTGTGTTACACATGACTGCAGCTTGCATTTTCCTGTTTCTTGTGCTGTTCTGTGGTTTTGAATAGCTCTTGGTTGTTTATTGTGTAGACTAGGGTGGTGGAATATTGCACAATGTGTATGTCGTCTCCAAATAAAAGGCTGTTCTACAGGAACCAGTTATGTTTTTCAAAACTAATCACTGCATTTGTAAACCATATCCACCATTAGGAGATGCTGTGTAAGTCCAAGGTTACATATACAGTATTTCTTCTACATTGCATGACCAGTTTAGTCTGATTGTGGACTGTAAATGTTTGATATCTGAGCTTGGTAGTAATTTTATTTTTGTCTTTTTACATTTAGGATTTGATCCTGATAAAGATGAAATTGTAGCCCATGCAGATACCATGTTTGCTGGAAGGTGAGTTTGATGTTTTTTATCAATGCAGATCATTTTTATTACAGAAAACATTATTTATTTATTTACTTACATTTGTTAACCGGGTAGTATCTGACTGTGTCAGAAACCCGTTTTCAGTGGACACCCGGGGGAAAAAGTCCCAGAACAGTGCAAAAAATGGCTAAAGTATAGGTAAACAGTTACACCAAATGAAGAGCAGTTTGGTTTTCTTCCTGACAACTGATATTTGTATATTAACACATAATTGTATTATATTTATTTGCCAGTGGAAGGACACAATAAACTTATCCAGACTGCTTTTTAAAGTGCCTAAACTTATATTCTCTCCATTCCTATCTCTTTAATACTTGCATAGATTTCCTCATCACCACCCATTCTGGTAATCCATTCCATGTGTTCACAACCCTCTCTGTGAAGAATGTGCTTTCAGAGCTCCATGGAATATTTAGTCCCCACAATATACTGTCTTTGTTGTGTTCTCTCTCTCTTTTTTCTGGTTTAGAATGACTCATTCATATCTCTTTGACATTCATTTGTGCGCCAGTATCATGCACCCCAGCTCCTTTAGCCTTTGTTTTTAGTCCTTCTCTTCCTTCATGGATCTTTCTAGTCGCTTTCCTCTGACTGTTTTGCAGCAACTGGATGTCCTTTTCCTTATATGGCCTCCAGAATTACATGCCATGTTTTGATTAAGGCATTGTAGAGTAGTATTATCTGTTACCTCTTTGCTTCCTGAATCTGTCCCCCTAAGTATACTTCATAGCATTCTGTTGCTGCCACTGCTGCCCCTAGTGGTCCAGTCCAGGTGTGATCAATACCCTCATATTCTTTTCTTGATGCTCTTTGTGTTTCACTCTTGCAGTCATTACATTTGGGTTATCCTGCTGGCAGGTTGCCCTAGTCGGCCTGAATTCCAAAGTCTTGGGTCATGCGTCGGTTGCTGTCACCTCTTCCCTGACGTCAGGTCATCAGGGGTATAAAAGATGCAGCCAACACCATTTTATTCAGTCTTTCTTGCCACGCGGTGCCCGAAGCAGAAGCAGTTCCCAAGTGCCGGTGGCCTACTCCTGAGATTTTCGTGTTCGGTTTCAGATCAGAAGTCTTCATTAAAAGTTAAGTACCTCGTTGGGGAAAATTTTTTCTTGCTCTAGACTGATGTCAGAAAAAGTTAATAATTGCATTTCTTGTGGGAAGCAAATACCTCATAAGGACTTTCAGTCTTACTGTATTCCTTGCCTAGGCCCTGACCACGATGTTGCTAGTTGTCGGTTTTGTGCTAGGTTTAACCAACGCACTATTAAGCGTCGGTACGATTTTGCATTAAGCTATTTTGGGCGAAGATTTAATTATACAATGTTGTCGGATAGCCATCCGACTACCGGAGTTCACAAAAACCGCAAAGAAAAAGACAGGCAACCAAGGTCCAAAACCGACGACAAAGCTTCTCCTAAGCAAGTCGCCTGTTCTCAGTGAGGCGCTTTCACATCCCCTGACGCCCGCTACTTTAGAGTCGCAGGCCACTACCGACTCCCACGTGGAGTCGGCAAGGCCGCAGGAAACTCAAGGTATCGGAGCCTTGGAGATTATTCCCTCAGATGGGTCCGGAGCCGCTGAGAAGGCATCGGCTTCTGAGGGTGTATTCAGACCTAAACAATTATATATTAAACCGACTTCAAAGACAAAGACTAAAACACCTTTAAAGACAAAGAAGCAAGTTCACCGGCCACAAGGACAGGCCTCTATGCCCAAAAAACAGATGCTCAAAATGGCCGAAGACTTAATTACCTTGATCAGGGGTTCCCATCCCCCTCCTGATAAGAGGCCTAGGCAAGAGACAGACTGAATCTTCAGATCAGGTTTCCATTTCTTCTGATTCCTCTTCTGATCAGGAATATTCTCTTCCCCCCTATGAGGATTCTGATGCTGAAGAATCAATTCCTTCAGCTTCTCCTCCTGAGGACTACTCTTTTGGGGAAACCTTGCATACCATGAGGGAGCACTTCCACTGGGAGAGCCAAGATTTTTCAGAATCTAAGAAAAGGCTCAGAGACTTCCTTTTACTTCCTCAACACAAGCCTCTAGCTATTCCACCTGTGTTGGACATTGTAGATGATGTGTTCTCGGAGACCAGTCTGACCCCTGACTCTTTACCTCTAGCTCCTGTTAAGCCGAACAGATACTACAGGGTCCCTGACTCTCATAAATTCCTTTTCAAAAACCCTTCTGTAGACCCAGAAACTATTTCTCAAGGTCCAAAAGGGGTCAAGGCTTCTACTGCAAAAAAACCTACCCCCTGTGATAGGGATCTGGATATATGGGAGAAAAAAGATTTACACATCTGCTACTTTGGCTATAAGGGCTTTAAATTGCCAGTTTCATATGCTCAAATATCAGCAATATATCATGACACTGCTTAAACAGAAAATGATGGCAAATTCTGAATGTGCAGAAAACAAAGAAATACAAGATTTATTGCATGCAGCTGAACAAGTTCTAAAGCATACTTTGCAATGTGATTTTGATTCTCTGGAGGCCTCCTGCAGGGGCCACTGTTATGGGTTCTGTTATTAGGAGGCATGCTAGGTTGAAGAACAAAATCTGCCTGACCATGTTAAAGCAAAATTATTAGATGCTCCTTTACAACATGATACCTTGTTTGGTGTTAAGGCAGAAGAGGTGTTAAAAAAATGGAAGACAAAGCTAAATCTATGCAAACGGTCAAGGATTTCTTACAGGTACAGCCACCTCGATTTTGCAGGCACTGGCCTACAAAGAATTGGTCCTTTCCAGTTTCAGACAGACCTCAATGGGGCAGATCCAGACGCTCTAGAGGCAGATCACAGCCGCAAGGATCCTACAGGTCTAAGCAGTGGAGTGCCTCTACCTCCAAAGGTGGAGAGGACAAATCACAATCATACAGGAAATAGTCCCAATGAATTCCCCCTGCCTGCACCAAGCACGTATCTTCTAGCAGCACCCTTAGGGGGAAAACTAGCACTTTTTTCTCAAAATTGGTACATTATAACCCAGGACAAATGGGTTCTAGACATAGTGTCTCAAGGCTACAAGGTTCATTTCCATACCCTACCAAGGGCAAGCAGTTGGCCAGACCTGTCAAAAAATCAATGGCAGAGGCTCAAAAACAAGTCACAGCTCTCATGGATATGAGGGCTATTCAACAAGTGCCTCAGCAAGAGCATGGGCAAGGATTTTACTCAAGACTGTTCTTGGTACTGAGAAAGGACCAAGCATGGAGACCAATACTGGACCTTTCTATTCTAAACACTTTCCTGGATATACCAAAATTCAAGATGTTGACCTTACAGCAGCTTCTGCCCATGCTGGGCAGCAAGGCTTGGCTCGTGACTTTAGACCTAAAAGAGGCATACCTGCATGTCCCAATCAGACAGTCATGCAGACGATACCTCAGATTCAAGGCTGGCTCAAAGCATTGCCAGTTCTCTGCAATGCCCTTTGGCTTATCTACTGCACCCAGGGTCTTCACAAAGTGCCTGGCACCAGTAATTGCATTCTGCAGACAAAGAGGAATACAAATATATCCTTACTTGGACGACTGCCTCATACAAGCAGAGAACAAGGACATTCTACTACAGCATCTGACGTTTGTGATAAGACTTTTAACATGCCTAGGGTACACAGTCAACATAAAGAAATCAAAACTAGTACCCTCTCAAGAGATAATATTCCTGGGTGCAAGCTTGAATACAACCGCCCAGATGGCTTATCTCACTCCAGACAAACAAAGGCAACTGACTACCTATTTCAAGGAAATGGCAACAAAGGCCCAGTTATCTGCCGGATTTGGGCTTTATGGCATCCTGCATCTTACTAACTCCATATGCAAGACTGCATATGAGGAAAATTCAATGGTACCTAAGAAGTGTTTGGGTGCAACATTGCCACAGTCTGGAAACAAAGATTACTCTAATTCCCTGCCTGCAACAGGAGTTTTGATGGTGGGCAAAGGCTTGTCACCAAAACAAGGGACAGCCATTCTCACTACCCCCAGCCAGGCAGAGCCTAACGACGGATGCATCAGATTATGCCTAGGGGACACACATGGCAGGAAGAGGTATTCAGGGCACCTGGTCCACAAACCAAAAGCATCTACATATCAATCAAAAAGAGATGCTAGCTGTTCAAAATGCCCTGACAGCCTTCAAGGACCTACTTCATCCGGGACAACTACTGATAAAGACAGACTACACCACAGTCATGTGGTACATAAGCAGGGGGGCACTCATTCTTATCCCCTGTGCAGACTAGCCATGGCTTTATGGGACACAGCATTGACTTACCAGGTTCATCTGCAGGTACAATTCCTGCCAGGAAAGGAAAACACTCTGGCAGATGAACTAAGCAGAAACCTCATGGATCCCCACGAGTGGCACCTGGATCCACAAGTCTTCAGCATGATAACAAAGAAATGGGGACACCCGGACATAGATCTATTTGCCTCTCCTCAAAACAATCAACTAAAAAGATTTTGCACAAGGACTTATTGCAGACAAGCTTGGAAAGTGGACGCCTTATCTTTCAAATGGACAAACCTATCAGTATATGCCTTTCCTCCACTACCTCTCCTCCCCAAGGTACTCCTAAAGGTCAGGCAGGAGAAACCAAAAATTATTCTGATTTCCCCAGACTGGCCACGCCAATACTGGTATCTGATCTTAAGGAACTTGTCCCAATGCCCAGCCTGGACCTTACCTCCAATACCTCATCTACTGTCCCAGCAAAACAATCAGATCCTGCACAGCCAACTCAGGACCCTAAACCTGGCAGCATGGTGGATAATGTAGCCATACAAACCACAACTCTCAGTAAAGCTGTGATGGATGTCATTTTAGAAGCCAGAAGGCCTAGTACTAGAAAATCCTATGCTGGGAAATGGAAGAGATTTTGCGCTTGGATCCAAGCTCAAGGAACTGATACAGCTGTCCCAAATATTCCTCAGATTTTGCAATACTTAACTGAGATGCTGGACAAAGGCCTATCTTTCTCATCAATTAAAATCCATGCCTCTGCCATTTTGGCTCACTACAATCCAGAGCCACCACTCTTTTTTCATCCTTTATTAGGGCAGTGCCTCAGAGGAGCCAAAAACTTAAGGCCTCCAAGGAGAACACCAATACCTGCATGGGAACTCAATTATGTCTTTGAAAAATTCACCTTACCTTCTTTTGAGCCAGCTGCTACTGCAGATATAAAATTCTTATCTTGGAAAATAGCTCTGTTCCTAGCAATAACTTCTGCAAAATGAGTGTCAGAGCTACAAGCTCTCATGGCCATGGATCCTTTATCATTTTTTAACCAGACAGTGTCTCTCTGAGAACAAACACTACATTTATGCCTAAGGTGGTATCCAGTGTAGCCTTTAACCAAATTATTCATTTGCCAACCTTTTATCCAAATCCACAGAACAAGGGGGAGAAAATTCTGCATTCTTTGGACGTACACAGACAACTTAGATTCTACTTGGACAAAACTAAAGTTTTCAGAAAGACAGAACAATTACTAGTGGCATATGCCACAGCATCACAAGGAAAGGCTATCTCCAAGCAGACTATTTCAAAGTGGATAGGTCTCTGCATTCATTTCTGCTACTCACAGCATGGCAAACCAGTGCCTAAGGGCATTAGGCCACATTCAACCAGAGCTGCAGCCACCTCTGCAGCATTTCTCAGGGGCGTACCAACCAAAGACATTTTAGAGGCTGCCACTTGGAGTTCAGTGCATACCTGTACAAAACATTACAATCTGCCTCTTTACTCTAAATTAAGGGCAGGCTTTGCCACTGCAGTTCTGCAGGGCCTCATAGCCGCTCCTAATGCTATTTAGCTCCAGTCCCCCAACCATAGCTTTAGGACTCAACCCAAATGTAATGACTGCAACAGTGAAACACGAAGAACATAGTACAGTTGTGTACACTTACCATAAATTTAGATGTTTGAGTCTATTCACTGTTGCAGTCCAGGTTACCCACCTGCCATCCCCATTATTTTTGTTGGAACTTATCTTTACTTCTCTAGTCTATACAACCTAGGTGGTGTATTTGCTTATAGATGAAGGTAAAGCTTATTTCTGGTGCATGTATGTTTTATTTACATAAATTTAGCTTACCCTTTTGGGGGCACCTGACATCTGGGGCAAGAAAAACTGAATAAAATTGTGTCGGCTGCATCTTTTATACCCCTGATGACCTGACGTCAGGGAAGAGGTGACAGCAACCAACGCAGGACCCAAGACTTTGGAATTCAGGCCGACTGAGGGCAACCTGCCAGCAGGATAACCCAAATGTAATGACTGCAACAGTGAATACACTCTAACATCTACATTTATGGTAAGTGTACACAACTGTACTTTCTGTTACCATCAGTTCAACTCCTTCCAGATGGTAATTTGAACCACAGATATTGAGGCTAAGGTGCATGCCTTACATTTATTTGCAATGAACCGCATCTATCACCCTTTTGCTCACTTGTTCAACTTTTCCAAATCCTTTGGTAGACTTGCCTCACAATCTTTCACTGCAGTGCTCCTTTATGTGATCAGCAAAGATGATGGTCCTGTTCTGTATCTCCAAAAGAAATGACTTGGTGAAACACACTGAAATGTACTTGATTATGGACACATTCCTGCAGTGCTTCACTGGTCACTTCTTTAATTTCTGACCTTGTACCTCTCACCCCAGCCCTTTGTGTCCTACCATTCAGCCATTCAACTAGCCACTACCCCAGTCTTTGTATTATCTCCAAGAGCTCCATTTTTCCTCTCCTCCTTATAGGGCAGATTGAGAGGCCTTGTTGAAGGCCAGACAGACTGTCTATCATTACTTGCCATCAAGTTTATCTGTAACTCAATCATAAAACTGGATCAGGTATGACTGATACCTCTTTCTTGCCAGTAACACCTGTTGATTGTTGTCTGGAGATTGTTTTCCTTTAGAAATGTTGCCACATTTCCCCTCAGGATTTTCTCCCTGACTTTTCCTGCTGCAGTCATTAATCTCATAGACCAGTAGTAGCCTAGCCTTTTTTTTTTCCTCCTTCCAAAGGAGGTACAAGGGGTGAATACCTCCTCTCTCTCCACTTACAGCAGCAGCAGCAGGCAATCACTTAATCACTGTTGTCACCAAACTAGACAGATTTATGAAGACTTGAAGAGAGAGGCAGTCTAGTCATAGTCATTTTGTGTTATGTTCCCACCTTTTTCCTCAAATCTTCCACCGCTCCACCCTCCTGGTGTCTCTGTCTGTCCATTCTGTTCTCTCTCTGTCTCTGGTTCTGGTAACGCTGCATTTCATCTGAAACAAAGTAAGTACAAAGTTTTTTTTTTTTTCTTTTTTTCTAGTCCCTCCCCTGTTCTGTAGTCTGTTGCCATGCTGCATCTGATATGCTTTTTTTTTCTTTTTTTTTTTTTTTTTTTTTTCCCTAACTCCTTTTAGCTTACCAGCTTTAGCTTTTTTTTTTGTTGCAATTTTGTTTTGCCTCTGTGTTTTCTCCTCCCTCACTTTCCCACCTATTGTAGGCCATATCTTTAGTTATAATTGCTAGCCTAATGTTGCTAAATATCCTCCTTTGCCTTCTTTTCCCTTTTTTGCCTCTTCCTCACACCTTGACCATAGTTCTGAGTACGCCATCCCTGGGTCATGACCACTGTCTTACCTCATCTTTCACTACTTTCCCCAGCCTAACATAATCCATTCTTCCAAAATTTAATGTAATAGTCTTTTTTTGTTTTTTTAACTTTTACCCTACTGTGAACTGCACTGATGTATGACTACTATTGTCTTAGGACCATGTCCAGAATTCTGTCCTTTCAAGTACGGTTCTGCAACTGTTGCCTGAACCCCCATGATCTAAGACCTGAATCAGCTTCCAATCATCCTCACCCTTGGAGCCTGGAATCTCCCAGAGTGTTCTTGATGGATTCATATCCCATATCAGCTACCCTCTTCCTCTTCATATCCCATATCAGCTACCCTCTTCCTCTTATCCCACTCCTTTATTCTCTCCTTCAGTCTTTCATGTTCCACTTTCATAGAATGTAATGAATTGTAAGCTGTATCAGTCCACTGTCTTCCCTCCTTCATCTGCCTCAGTCACCAGGTTACTTAACCTACCTTGTAACCCTGGCTGTATTGTCAGCTGTACTAACTGCATGTTTTCATAGTCCTTGTCTAGATTTTTCTTTATTAAGTCAGGCATTCATTTTGTGGTGCAGCTATTAGAAAGATATGTCTTACATTTTCCCATTCCTCGTGGGTTGCATCAGTTTGTGGAGTGTGGTTACTGATTTGCTTTTTATCAAATCAGGACTGTTTAGTTTTTGTGTGATTTGTACTTGCATACTTTGGTCATCCAAGCCAATCCTGCAACTACTACAAATTTTACGTTGTGTTTCAGGATGGCTTAAGGAATACAAGTACCACATTAATGTAGTGAGCAAATATTCATAATGACATTGTGTAATTCAGTATCTATTGATCTTCCATGCAGTGGAAATCAAAGAGGTCTTCACCTTTCAGTTCCCTGACATTACAGGGTACCATCAGTGATTTCACAGTTTTTTCTTTTTCCATGTCCATATGTTATTGTTTCCAAAACGTCCCTTACTTGGCAGAAGGTTGTGCATAAAGACCTCCCATTTCAGTTCATTTTCATTGCTTGAATGAATCAAGTTTGCACATATCATGGGGATTGCTGTTAAGTGTGACACTAGTATGCTGTACATTACCTGAACGTTGTAACATTTTGTACCTCCACAGTCTTTTTGCTTCATGTACCAGTTCAATGGGTCAGTCTTCCACTCTGTGCCCACATTTTCATTGCTGGTTACTCTGGTCTGAAAATGTGTCCAAAGGATGAAGAGTCACTCTGTTTTCCATCTTGAAATGGTGCATCACCAGAAGGAGTTCAGTTGTGACATAAGTTGTACCAGAACACTCAGTATCACAGATCAGGGATTATATGAGAACACAGCTTCAGGAAGTGTTCCCACCCTTCTCTTCATATAATAAGTACCACCATTTCCAGTGGTATCCAAGTACCTCACATGCAAAGATATCAATGCAACAAATGTAGTAGACCTCTCAACTGTCCCTGTTTTGCAGGAATGTTTCTATTTTCAGGCCTGATTTACCCCTTCAAATAATTTTCTGAATCCCCTCACCACATGAAATTTTTGAAGCTGTTTAATACACGGAAAACTACACTACATGGCCAACATACTACTGGAACCAGTAATTTAAAGAAAGAGGGCACACATCTGACATCTCCCCTTTTCAGAAGCAAAAATAAATGGCCTTGTGTGGTAGAATTTTACAGTAGAGTTAATTGAAGTGTACAGCTTTGATACTGTCTCTCTAATCATGTGCTTATGTTTTTTCCATCATTTTTGTTGCTCTGTGGTTTTAAAACGTTTCTGATTTGTATTCCACATTCTACTAAAAGCAGCAAGAGTTATAAGCTGATTAATATTCATATTTATGCTAATTAGATAGCCATATTTTTGGCTGGATGTACCTACTTCTCAAGGGCCTTTGTTTCTATTGCCAATGTCTGTAGGTTGGGAGGTATGAAAGGCATGAATGCGACTTTTGTGGAATTCCCCTTCTGCTGAAATTTGTTTGTAAGCGGTGCAGAAGCCTTTACTAACCTACACAAATGGAGATCTGACCATCAGGTGCTCAGATTCTCCTTAAGTGACCATGTGACACTCCAGTTAAAAATCAGGACCTGGTAGATGATATTCATAAGTGGACATCACCATTTGCCTCGGTGGATTGGTAGGCTGGCTTGTTTTCATAATGTCATACTGATCAATATTTTCTAAAAGTGCTTTTTTAAATATGGTCATTGGATTATAATTCAGAGACTCTGCTGCTTGCTAATGCATGGTTATGGCTTTTTTTAGCAGTAAAGACAACCAGCCAGTTGAACTGGATGAAGAAAATGGCAGAACATTCTTGAGGGTACTTATTCACTTAATAATGCATGACTACCCTCCTCTGGTGTCCGGAGCTCTTCATCTACTCTTCAAGCACTTTAGCCAAAGAGCAGAGGTTCTTCAGGCTTTTAAACAGGTTAGTATCATGTTATATTTAATTACATCAGTTTCTGGTCATCCACATCATATGCAAATTAAAGTGTTCTGAGGAGATGACCAGTTAGTAAATAAACTGACTAAGGAATTATAACAGCTGTAAGTAGCTGTGCTTAACTCATCCACACTTTCCAGCAACAAGGTATTGATACCTTATTTTAGCAGAAATTTGAAAACTTTGTAGCTAAAAGTAACTGTGGTAGTGGACACCAGTTGATCACTAGCAAATCACTTACACAGCAGGACTAAGATACCTCTGAGGACCCTAAAACTAATAGAATATTGTCGCTGTTTTCCATATCAGTCCCCATAGGTTAAAGAGCTCATACTTCTAATTTGTTAATGAGAATTTTCTGAATTGTCTTTCATTTCCATAATTGTCCATGGTTATAGGAACAAGCTGAATCCCAGTACTATGTGATGGTTCCAGTCATGGTTTGTCCAGTGGTGTCACTACCTACTTGCTTCTCCAGACAGTAGTTTGTAAGATGTCAACAAGGATACTGTAGCATGTTCTCACAATGGCTGTCGCATTTGCATCAGATCTAAAAAAAACTGTCAGATGCTACCTTTAGATGTCTTGGCATATCTGGGACTATTTGTTTATCCACAGTGGATGGACATTGTTTCTACCAAAATGTGGGACACTACATTTTTGATTTGTAATACGACCATATTATATTCTGACAAACAATTACACAATCAGAGTAGGTTGTTTATTTTCCCTTTTTTTCTTTCTTTGCACTGGGATACAAAGGGCAAGGTCCTCTGAAAAAAATATATATTTGTTTTATATATTGATATGTACTAAAACTGCCTTTGTTGTGCACTTATGAAGCATGTTGAGTTCTTCTGAGGATTCATAGTGGAGCTGTTCACTTCACTTGGTCTTCACTGGCTTGATGTTTCACACTGCATCATCTTTCCATGGTTCATGTAGAAATTCACATGATAATGCATGCAGGTGAATATTATAATTCTTTGTGTAAATGTAGTCTTCCCTATTTTAAAACATTGAATTACTAGGAAAACTGTAAAACTGTTTTTATAAAGCTCTTAATTTGGTAATTTGAAACTAAATTAGACATTTTCTAACATTTTGTGAAGCTAAGAAAAGTTTGAAAACTACTGCTTTAGCTGTCTAAAAGGACCAGTATCTGCTCACAGAGTGAATTTTTCATGAACTCAGATTTCATTCCTCCCCTCCCCTATAGTTAGGATGGATATTTTATCAAGAATTATCATATGGATAGTTATAAAATAGCTAATGGATCTGAATAAATAGTTTCATCTTTGTCACTTATTGTAACTTACCTGCAGTATGTTCATTTTTAGGTTCAGTTACTAGTATCTAATCAAGATGTCGAAAACTACAAGCAAATTAAGGCAGACTTAGACCGGTTGCGGTTGACTGTAGAGAAATCTGAACTCTGGGTTGAAAAGACCTCCAGTTATGGAAGTGAAGAGATGGGAGAAAACCATGCAAAAGGAAGTGATGAACAAATTAATGAGGTTAGTTTATGATTAATGTCATTAAGTTGTAGAATGACTGACACTGAGAACCACTAAGAAAACATATTTCTCCAAAGTACAATGATGTGTACAGGGTGGTTTACATTTTAAGCAGATATGCATCATATTCTTTTGATGTAGTTTACTGATCATTGTCTGTAGTGCTGCTGGAACTAGCTGCATTGCTGAACAACTTCTGTTTTAATTTGCCTAACAATGGTGGTATGGCATTGTGTGAAATCAGCCTTCTGGAGAGAACGTTTGTTCCTTCATATCACTAACATGAAATAGGTATGCTTGTTAGTGTTTTTTGATTTGGATGCTACAGTTTTTTTCCCTTTTCTGTGCAGTTATCTTGGTTTTGTTTTTTGTTTTTTTAGTAAATGAAGGACAGTTACTGATACTGTATATATATAGTGGACTTCATGTGTATGAATGCCATCAGGACCACAGTTCAGTAAATGTGGCCTTAAGGAATCTGTTTTGTGAAAGGTCGCATTTTCATAATGATGCTCTTGATCAAAAAGTGTTGCACTTAACTGATCAAAAATATGCATAAAAATGAAAAAAATATGCCGAAAGTATTGATATCTGACATTTCATTTGGTCACCTGTTGTTAAAAGAATGAGATAATTAAGTTGGAACGACACATCTCTTGTTAATATCTACTATTTCTTGCAGAAGCAGCTCAACCTGTTTCTGTTCCATCACTTTGTGATCTCACTCAGAATTCTGCTGTTGAACCCTCTTCACTAATTAGGTTGACTTTGTTTATTTTCTAAGAAGGTGATTGAAGGAGAATGACATGCCTCTTGTCTTGCTGAAATGATAACTGTGCATTTGATGATGAAAGTTGACTCTCCCCCTGAAGGGGCCATTTGTGACTTCTTAATCCTAAACCTGCAGGAGAACTGAGCTTTGTGCTACATATATGCAGGATACTTGCATTTAGTGATCACCAAATTTTAGCAGTACAGCCATGTAACATACTTCTCAAGTTCTTTGTTCAAGACTTCTGAAAAAGTCTTAAATTACTGGGGTAGACAAAGACTCAAATCAGGAACAACCCTTAAATTATTACCTCAATTCATTTTAAAAAGTTAGTAAATTAGCATTATTTGCATCAACATTCATTTTATGTGCAATAGTAAATATTAAACTCAAATCTTGATGTAGGCAAGACATTTAATAGTCAGCTGGAATTTTATAAGTAGGGCAATGGCTGCATTTGCATTCCTTGGAAGAGCAATAGGGTTATGTAGAACAAGAATTAAGTTGGGGGAAGTTCCTCTCTGACAACCTGTGTTTGAAAAGAGGAATTAGGCAAGGATGTCTTCTTTCCCCTTTGTTATTTGCTTTATATTATTGCTATTGGCAAATAAAATAAGGGACTTTCAAATTCAAGGATATAACTGGTAGTTAATCAAGAAAAGTTAGCTTTATTTGCAGGTGATATCATTTTCTATTTGATGTATCAAGAAAAGGGCATTTCAGTATTGTAGAACATTCTGGGACGGTTTCCTGTCTTTCTTGGGTATAAAATAAATGAAGATAAAACAATGGCTGTAGTAGTAAACTATATAACCACGCATGAATTTATTTAGCAGTGCCCATATTTATAGGGATAAGATAAGAGTAAGTACTTGGGTGTATATATTAAAAAGGATTCTGTTATGGCAGCTATTTGTGGGAAGAAGCTAAAAAAACAGATGATACAAAAACTGAGAAATTGTTTCTAGTCCCTCTAGTTTTTATCTACAGGTCCAGTGTATTTTTATCAATCAGAGACGTTGTGGACCATAATTAATAAAGAGTTTGAAGAATTTATTTGGAAGGAGAAGAGGAGGAGTTAAGCAGAATAAGTTGACTCTACCCATAAAACAAGGTGGTTTAGGATTACTTGATATAAAGGGATACTTTAATGTTATGCATTTAATGTTCCTATGCATGACACAAGCAGAGGGTTATAAATTGAAATGTAAAGGAATGATAATGAAATGGATGGGGGGTAGGGTTTGAGAAGAAAATAGTATTTTGGATGCAGGTCCTTAAGGAAAATGACAACAACTGTACAGAATGTTATACATTTATAGAATGAATGACTATAAGTAGGGTATAGAAAATGGGTAAGAGGGAAGGGGAATTTACTGGAGAAAACCAGAAAAAGGAACCAAGGTACTGGGAGCAAATAACAAGAAGGAGAAAGGTACCAGAGTTGGATAAAACCAAGCAGAAGTTGGAACTACAGGTCAGAGACTGCCTTCTCTACTAGGGATTGATAATCATTCTATAGACAAAGGGATAGGTCAGTGCTAAGTGAAAGAGTAGCTCAGGAAGAGATTTTAATTTTGTCTAGAACAGAATTTGCTGTTAAAAAGGACATATAAAGTAATACATGTTAGCTATACAAATTAACCAGATGGGGTTAGAAAAGATTGGGACGAGAGACTGGAAATGCAATTTAGAAATGAAACATTGACGTACATATGCATGCTTCCCAAGTATGCAACAAAGGCCAGAAGGTTTAGGATTTTTGCATGAAAGTATTTGAATGGCTATTTTTATATCCCAAGCAAATTTTAGAAAAAGTTTCCATAGCAACTGCTGGAAGTGTGATGGAACAGAGAAAGGTAATTGGGAATATTTTTTATGAGAATGTAATGAACTGGAAAATTTTAAAATTCCCTACGGAATACTTTGTCAGAAATGTTGGGGAGCAAATGATTGTAACTAAAGAAATTATTATTTTGAGATGGAGTATCTGAATTGCTCAGATACGGTAAGGCCTTACTAAGTTTAATGTGTTGGTTGTTAAAAAGCAATTACTAGAACCAAGAAATCAGAATCCAAATTAACTTATTAAATTGATGAATATTATAAAGGAAGTAAAAGAACTGGAAGTGAGATCTTTAAAATGTGAAGGAGGAAACTGGAATCTGTGGGAACAATACACACAGAACAATATTCAGGGGAGAAGCAAAATTTAAGGGAGGGAAGGAATTTGAACAATTTATGTAATATTGGAATGAAAAAAGAAAATATGTCTGCATAATGCATGAAAATAAGTGTCTGCTATGGCTTGTTTTCTGTTCTGTTATTGTGTGTGCTCCAATGCCTACAATATAAGGATTTAATAAAGGTGTTTTAAAAACATAAGAAATATGAAACTCTAATTTCTGGCATTATTGGCTGATTGTAATCCTCAGTGATTTACCAGAAAATTAAATACTTTATGAGGGATAGGCAAAAATATGAAATCCTTACAGAACTGTTTCTTTTGAATTGTGAAATGTGTATTTGAAATGTACAGAGTATCAAGTCATTAAGCTTCATTTGTTGAAAGAGATTTTTATCCTGTGATGCACTTTTTTTCCTTTATTTTCTTTCATCACAATTTAGATGTTGCTACCTCTGCATCAGGGATTTTGAATGCACAGCAAAAATAGAATGATTTCCCTTTTGAGAAGTACAGCTTCTAGCAACACCCATCCATCTACAACCTCTTTTAGCATTTTTGCACACTAGGTCGAGATGCCATATCAAAACTAGCATTCATCTAGAGACGATGTTTAAACTGCTGGGTGGCTAGCCTGACACTCATTTCAGTCTTATCAGTTGCATAATCCTTGCATAGAATAAGATCCTCTTGTGGGTGACCTCAGTTTGATTTTCACTGTGCTCAAAAGTGGTTGACCTGGGACTCTTGCTTCTTGTCCTGAAAATAAGTACTTATAATTTTATACAGCTTTCAAAGGCTCTGCTAGGTGGCATGTTTTTGTTTCTGGCAGTAGCATTTTGTGTTTCATAAATGTTAGACCTTTCACTGTTCTTTCCTAAGACTCATGGGTAGCTCCATGGCACAGCTCCACCTTTAAAAGGTATGGAGTTTAGGTATGACTTCCCGATGATGTTTGTATGTTGTTTCTACCTTTTCCCTGTTTCTGCATATGTGTTGTCTCGGTACTAAGATTCCCTGCCAGCGACATACTGGTTGATGAAGTACTATAAATTACATGTGAATATTGCCTTTCCCTTACCCATGTGGTCCAGATAATAATTGAAACTGGTATGTAGGGATTATTTTATTTACCCTAGTAGCTTAATGATTAAAATAGGTATTCATTCTTGGCATTCATAATATCCTGTTATTTGTTATGTGGTCCTCTGTTGCAATCCAGTGTATCAGAAAACATATTATGTATCCTGCCCTTATTACTTGTTATAGTCTAGTTGGACCACATGATAATTATACATTTAACAGAGCCAATATTAATCCTGTTTGTTAAAACAGTAGGCCCACTGGACACACAGTCCTTTTGTAGGGGTGACCTAGGCGTAATGTCTGGTTAAGCAGCTCATTGAAAGTCACACAGCAGGCAAGCAAGAGCTGAGGGAATCAAACCCTGTAACTTGGGAACTATAGCTCACAAACGTAACGTCTGTGTCAAATGCCCGAATCCAAGAATTACATAAGAGGTGCCAGGTTAATAAGCACCAACAAGGTGGGGAACGTCGATATGCTGATAGATTCATATTTCAAGAAATGAGAAAGATACAAACATTTGTGTAGAGTGAGATGCTAGCATGGGGATAAAACTGAGGTGTAGCTCTGACTAGAGGGGAAACTAGATGGTGTGTTCTATAAATACACACAATATAATACTGAAAATGAAGTAAAATCCCATGGAGATTATGACAGTACAAATAGGAACATTCTACAATTAGTTTATATGGTAAGAAAGGTATAGACTGCTGTACTATGTAATACTCCATGTTCAAGTGATGCACTAAAGTAAAGCTGAAGGTCTGTAATCTTGTTTTAAAAATATTCTTTGACTGTTGCCACTATAAAGAATATTTCTTGCTAATTTTATGAAAAAATGTGAAGCCATGATTTAGTTGTGTATTTCTTCCACACTTAAGTGCCATTTTATTCTGGTCTTATTTTATGTAACTGCATCATGCATGACATAAACCTGCACTGTTATTGAAAGAACTGTTGAAGTAGTTTGAATGCACATGTTACAGTCTTGAATAGATGTTTCACTGATTGCAGGATCCTGGCCCTTTAACCCCTGCACAAGATGGCAACAAAATTCCTCAAATCGACAAGAAAAAGAGCAATAATTACAAGATAGTGAAAGAGGTTAGTAACCTTTTGAAGATTGTACTATGTAAAAGCTTGAAATTTGATTGCGTTATCACTCCGTTTGTAATGTCTTTCTTCTTATTTTTGTTTGCCAGATTTTGACTAGACTGAACAAGCTGTGTTTACAGAACAAAAAGGAAAGAAGCCAACAGCAACGTTTGTTGAAGAATATGGGTGCCCATACTGTAGTGTTAGATCTGTTACAGATCCCCTTTGAAAAGGTTAGCATTTAAAATGTCTTATGTTTAAGTAATTTGGGAGAAGCTCTTTTAACGAAAAAACAATGACCTCTAGTGTGAGCTAAGTATCGCTTAGATTTCTTCTAATTTTTATTTCTATCGTATGCAAAATGCATTCAAAATAAAATTTAATTTATGGATTGTTCATACATGGCATTATGATTTTCTGAAGTACTTACCTTTAATACATCTCCTGAGTAGTAAATGCAGCTGAAAAGCATGCTATCCTAAGTATTTAACAACTCAACACTCAAGAAAAACAATTGCTTAATTTCTGACTGACTATGCAGATGTGTATTTTTAATGAGACAAGTGCCTGGTGCAAAGGAGGATTATACATGTACTTTCAGTAAGAAATGACAGTGAAGGTAAATAAAGCCCTGCAGTCTTAAACTGTATGTCTGCTGAATATATATGAGTATTCTTCTGACTGATAGTGTGCATGTTGTTTTTACTTAATCAGGCTCACAGTTTGGTAACTCAGTCAATTAATTCTAATTTAAAACCGTATTTATGCAGATATGTCACAGTGGTTTCCTTCAGCTCCTATCATCATTTTAGGCATATTAGTTAACTATGAGAGTTTCAGAAGCAAGCTGAAGTTTAAAAGTGAGCCGTACAGTTGTGATAGCTCTTAGTGGTGGTCATATTTTATTTATTTATTGGTATTTGTTAACTGGGTTAGCCTGACTGGGCCTAAAAATACCCTTTTTCTGTAGAGGCCTGGGGAGAAGAGCTTCACGACAAAAACACAATTTACAATTAATGATTGCACTTGTTTTGAGTTATAAAACAATGCAGAGTTACTCAAGATAACGGTACAAAGTGTAAAAGAAAGACAGACATATTGTATAATACTGTTAAATACAATTTTATTTTTAAAAAATTTAATTTTGACAGTCATTTGCTTATCCTGTTAAAAGGAAAAATAATAAATGGTGCATGTTTGTACAGCCACATAACCTGTATACATCAGGAATCATGTCTTTGGCAACAAGCAGAGAACTGCTACCTCTGAAGGGAAATTAATTAGTTGTTTCTTCTTTGGAAAACTTTGCTTTGACAGTGATTATGAAAGAGTTAGTCAAATTAAGTTTTAATCTCCCTGAATTTGTAAAACAGAGTACCTGGAAAATGTAGAATGAAGTTCACCATTTTGGAGAATATAGACCATCTCCATACTATGTCTAGTTGTATAACTGAGATGAGGCCTAGATTAATAAAAGAGAAGGCCTGAACTGAGTAACTAAGATGAGACATAGGGTAATGAAAGAGATGGCCTGTACTGAATAACACAGATGCAGCATAGATTAATAAATGAAGAGGGCTGTATGGATGGAGTAACTGGAAACTCAGGTAGTGGATGTTTAAGACTGGGCAAGGCAAAGAGATGTACACTTCCTGAGAATACTGCTAAGGGATCTAACTGGCAAGAGGTTATTCAGCAGCAATGGTTGGTTTTGTGGAGTGGACTGCCTGTTTTACCTATTTTAGAGAAACAGTCACATAGGGTGTTTATACTTTGGGGCAAGGCTAATCATTCAGTGCTATGGCCCCGATATCTTCTTTTGTTTGAGTAGGTTGTCGTAGTCAGGAAAGAAATACATTATAGGCACACCAAGAATATACTTTGACTGTGGTTGCTGCTTGACAGACATGTTTTCCCAATAATTAAATAGCATCAAGAGCTTAAAATGCAGTCTTATCTGCTTTTCCTTTAGATGTGGGACTTTTGCTTCCTTATGTTACAAAACTGTTGACTCCCACAGAGTACCGTTAAAAGTCCTTGAAAAGCTCCTTCATCAACAACTTGAAAGTGGAGAGCAGTCATTAGATGTAGCGAATGAATGGAGAGATACAAGGCTTATACCCATTTCAATAGGTCATCTGTGGACTTTTTTCCTTTTCAGATGTGGAATGCAACATAGAGAACAAGTGGTCCTTCACCCAAAGGAATCAAATCAGACCTCCTGACTTCCTCATAATGCTGGATGTATATGGGCAGTTTATGGAGGCTTATGCATAACAGAGGATTATGAGTGGGTCTCCAATCATAACCCACTTATTACGTGTTCTTGACAGAGATGCCAAGATATTTGATTGAGTGGTGATTCTTGGTATCCATGTTGAGATCACAAATGGGTTAGAATCGCATACCCAGTAGTAATTCATTGTGACACATGGAGCTTTATCTGCTCTGTGTACTGCTAGTTACTGAAAAAAAGAGACAGTATAGAAACATGAAGTGTTTCACTGGTTTTGAAATTCAGTAAAGCAATTAGTGCTGTCATATAGGTAGTACACCTGCCAACTTATATACTTAAGAGTTCTTGAACAAATAAAAAATAATGGGGGTACAAAATCAGTTCAGTTTCAACTTAATTATAAAGTAGACATTAATACTCTATGTTTGATAATACAGTGATTTTATAGGAGGGCTGAACATGTGTAAGATTTCTATAAGAAAATAAACTGAAGTTGCACACACCTATGTCCCAGCATGCTATGAGCTCTTGAATCTATTTTAACTTTTTCCTCAAGCATGCATTTAACAACACACACACATAACTCTTAACTTTTATTCTCCTGTCTTCAGGGTACTGCCTTCAAAGCAAGGTGCCTACTTGTGTTAATTTTTCTCTCTTTGTTGTATGTGCATACATATTAATATACCTCATTTCCTGTTTTGTCCTCCTACTATTACTTTAAATGCAGATATCAAGCAAACTCTGTCATTCAACAAAAAGTTATTCACTCATTTCATTTTGTAATTTTGACTATAATTATCTAAAAGAGAGAGAGAAAAAAAAAAGCAATTTTCCACAAATGAATTTTCCCTACCTGGTATAGCATATTTGCAAAGCATGAATAGTTACGTGTCCGAGTCTCTGACCATTTCATACAGAGCAGTGTGGAATTCACAGAATAACTTGTAATTTGTTCCACACTGCCCTACAGCAATGCCAAAGTTCAGAGTCTAAGTCATGGCACCAAATATTAAAATACAAATTAAATAACACAGAATTCTACCTTTTGACTCAGTCAAGAATGACACTTCAGGATGTGCAAAGTACTTGTTTATTTCATAAACAGCGCTGGGAAACTGCCTGCTAACACTATATATATATATATATATATATATATATATATATATATATATATATATATATATATATATATATATATATATATATATATATATATATATATATATATAGACACACACACATACATACACAGATACACATACACCTTTTTATCAGCTGCATGAATGTAGAACATTGATGTTAAATTTAATAAATCAAAATATTTAAAATAATTTTGCTTCTTGTGGTTCTCTCTTAGAGCTTCACGTGGACACTTCACAAATATGCATCTCAAAACATGAGCCACCTGTGTTAAAATATATTGACCTCCAAACTTGTAACATTTAGTACCAGTCCACAGTCTCACAGCGAGTCTTGCAAATAGTTAATTCCCCAGTCTGACAAGGCCAGAGCATAATTGTTGATTAAACTGGTTTCCACAGATACCTGACCCAATTCATTAATTTTCTAAAACTAGATTTTACAACATAACATCCCTTAACTCCATCAGCACTTACTTTGCCTTCAGTTATCTGTTAATACACTATAGTTTGGCAATAAAGAGAATGCAGTTGTAACGCACTTGAAATATAAGGTTACTATGAAAACATGTCTTGCATAGTTATAAATCTATTTTTTAGCGTTCCCTTGACATAAACATGTTATAAACATTTTATGTAAACCATCTGCAAAAAAACTAAAGGGTTAATATGTATTTAGTAAAAAATAAACATGAGGCGTAATATTTTTCCATAACACCATGTGATACCCAGATATCCATCCCCGTCCCCAAACAAAACTAGCCAAATGAGTCAACAGTACATTTCTCAACAAACTTAAAAGGCTCAATATTACAGCTAACACTGTCTGCTGGTTTTACAGCTATCTAAAAGACAGAACTTTCCAAGTCCATAATGGTGTGTCATCCATTATGGCTGCTGGTAAACTTAATACAGATGTACCACAAGGGTCTAGGTTAGGTCCTCTTTTCTCTCCGTTAATGATCACTACCCCCTTAAATTACCAATTCTTTAATTATGTATGCAGATAGATTTACCTTCATAACATCGCAGCCCACTTTCTCAACTCTGAAAACAGCAAGACAAAAACATTGTAACTGCAGAACCACGAAGTCCTGGAACATTATCTTTACTCCCCAGGAAAGTAACCACTTGGCCACCAGCAAAACAAAAAAACGCAACTATAACAAATTACAACCATTGAAGTAGGGAAGCTTCACCCCCTACTTAAATATACCAGTTTCAAGATCATACTACAGTGTGTGGTTACTTTCCTGCAGAGGAAACATGATGTTTCAGGACTTTGTGCTTCTTCTGTTACAAAGTTTTTCTCTTGCCATTTTCAGAGTTGATGAACTGGGCTGCGATATTATGAAAGGGAACCATGCAAATGATATGCTGTTTCTGTGATCAAATGCTAGTGATTCTAACTTACAAACCAAGTTACAGGACAACTTCACTGAGTTATGCACCTGGTCCACGGCTAACAAAATACTAAATTTACCCCAAGAAAACCAATGCTGTGGTCTTTGCCACAGCAAAGGAATTGCCTAGTATTCCTCCTGTCTGGAAACCGGGTAACTAATGTAACTGAACAGAGGTACCTAGGCCTAATACTTGACCCTACCCTTTCCTTTAACAACCACATACAGGTTTTGTGACTAATAAGGTCCCCGCTCAATTCAAACTATGTTACAAGGTCAGTCACATCCTTCCATCTGCTGCGCACAGAACCATTGCTAAAAATATAAAATATTTTAATACCCAACCTTGAATATGACCTTCATTTTCTCAGTATACATTCAGCCCACAATTCTCACAGAATACAGACTGTTGAGAATAAAATCTGCAGATTTCTAATAGCAGACTCCCATATACACCATTGCAATTTGCTGAAAATTTCCAAATGATTTTCAGTGCCTCATAGGGCCACTTTTCTTAGAGGTACTGTAATTTGCACAGTGCTAAAACTTGGTCACTGTCCCCCTGTAAGAGAGAAACTACCTTTTCAAGGCATCCCTTGTGTACTCAGAGGTACACAGGACAATGGTTTCACTCTAGTACACCCTCCATTTAAAACTGCTGGAGGTGAGAGCCTTCTCTAGACTGGGACCTGCCTACAGACATCAGAAATCTAGAAACCATTAAACGTTTAAAGATGCACTTGAACATCTCTTTACATAATCTACATGCAACTGCTGCCATGACAGGTGCTGACTTAGTTGAAAATGTGGGCAAAATTCTTGGCTAGGCTTATAAGGGCCTCCGGGCCAGTAGCCTAGTATCGTCCTATGAAACTATGACAGTGGTTACATAACTTAGCATCCCATGTCATGAATACTAGCATACATGTAATGACATGTTCTCAGCCTCTTAATCTGGCATTTTATATGCACATTTTTCACGTATGTAGGAGTTATTTATATATATATCTATATATATCTATAAATATATATATATATATATATATATATATATATATATATATACAGACACACACACACACACACACACACACACTCACACACACACACACACACACACACACACACACGTGATTCCACTGTATTTTATTGACTTGTTAGCTCACATTGTGCATGTTTTTTTTTTCAGTGTACTCTTGAGTGGATCTTTTAATTTTACTCTACATTCATTCAGTGCTCTAAATTTTGTTATGTACACATTTTATATATAATATTGTTGACTGAAAGGCTGTGATGTATTTTCTGCTCTTTGAGCTCTTGTCATGGCTGAAAATAGTTAATAGACCACTCCACTTACCCGGTGAACTAATGGTAAATAAAGAAAAATGAACAAGGCAGTTGTTACTCTTTCTGCCTGGTCTTTGTTCTGTTATGGATAAGTATCGTGACTGCCCCACCCCCTCCCCTATTTGCTGTTGGGCAGTGTAAAATTTGGTCATTATTTTGCAAGTCATCTTCTTCTAAGGAGAAATTTTGTTTTATGAGGTTTAAGTATTGCAGTGAAAGTGAAGGTGGGGATGAAAGCAGAGAAACATGACAGACCTTGCATGTCCAGTAACATGTATGTCTTCTGCACCCGATCTTCTTAGAGGTCCACAAGGTACATAATGAAGCAACGGTAATGTGCTTCTTCTCATGCAGTTGCTGTTATTTGTTATGACTTTAACTCACTGAAATAAGACTCCTTCCACCTCTGTAGATGAGTTTCCTTACTGTGACTTCACCCAAACACAGCCCCTTCAAGATAACTTGTCTACTTTGTCCAGGTCCACTCCCTAACATACATTCCTGGAGCCACTGGCTGCTAGTAAGGTAATGATGCACTGTTCAGTTCCCCGTCATCACAGAAAAAAACCCAGAAGGGTATGTTTACAATGAAGCAGTAGCTATCATAAGCAAGGATGGCACCAGTATATAACACCATCAGCAGGTGATGCCCCCCCACCCCCCGGCTGGCATTGCCAGCAAAATTAGCATAATAAAATCAAAACGTCCTAGTTCCTGGCTGATCTCCAACCACTGTAACTGATGTAAATCTCTGCACAGGAATGTAATGTAATTTTCAGTCCAAATAGCCATTAACTATAATTTCAAGAGAAAAACACATGCTGTTCCTGAGGCTGTTTGAGAAGTCTGCAAATGCTAGCTCAGACATTAACACATTTGTTTTACAGGTCTGTGGTCCTGGGTTCAATCCTCCTGAGTGTAGAGATTGTATCTTCTTCTGTGATATTTCATAATATAAAACATTAAAGCGCACAGACACATACAGGTAATTCGTTATAATAGTTAACTATTGAGCATCATATGGATTGGTGTAGCCTTGAAAAAGAAGTAGTCAATATTAGTAGATTGCAAGGATTAAAATAATCATTGACAGATCCCTAGTCTGCATATTTGATAGTTGTAGACCTGAGTTAGTTTTGTGCAAGTAACACAAGAATGGTTAAAACTTGTGTTTTCTGTGCAGTTGTTACTGGACTGATGGTGTAAATTTAGAAATGTCCTGTTGCAAAAATTGAAAATTTCACAGCTTTGAAGAAATACAAATCTTGTTAGTTATTAGCCAAACAGAAACACATGACAAGACCGATGTAATTGAATCAGTATATTGTATGCCATCAGATGCCTGCTGTTTTCTGATGATACTGCAGCGGTGCTCTGTGGAAATGAGGATTGCTTATTTGAAAGGGAAAGCTGTGAGCCTTTACTTGTTTGCTTTTAACACTTGCTTCTCTTACACCATGATCATTGGAGAATCTGAACATATAGTAGCTGGACCTTCCATGTCATCAGACCAAGCCTTTCTTTTAACACCATGTTTTTAAGTAGCCATTTTACCCATTTATCCTTTTCCTGCATGATTTGTGTACACAGAACAATGGGAGGTCTACTGAAAAGGAGAGTGACTTCATGACCTTCATGCTTTACTCTCAGATAACCTTGATCTTGATTTGAGTATTTTTGCTATGTTTCCCAACGTGTGTGTGTTGTCCTTGAGTTAGTGGTCATAGGTTCATAGGTAAGTACTTGGCTAGCTGCCCTTGTGAGACATTTTAAGCCTAGCCAGTTTCCATCAAAGCTGAGAATCAAACCCATAAGCGTGTTTCCTTTGCCCTTCTGGTCTGTTTTAACAGGACTTGTAAAATGGTGTAGGATAGTTGTAAAAACAGAACTAATTTACAACGGGAGTTGCAACTGACTACTGAACTGCACATTACAAGACCAAGGTCAGCAAGCACCTAAGTTAAACTAATGAATGCTGTGTATTATGGTACTCCAGGTGAAATCATAGATAAGTGCCTGAGCCCCTGTACCATATAATTAGCAAAATATAGTGTAAATTATAAAAAATAACAACAAAGCTAACTAACATCATCAAGTAATGTCAGAATAAATTAAATACAACTAACAGAGGCCTGATGAGCCCTTCCATGACAGAAATCACACCTAGGATTAAAAAAAAACTCCTCCTAATGAAGACTTTGTTTATCCAGCCCAATGTTGAGAATTTTGTGACATCCACATAGCCGGAGCCTGATATGCAAATGAGTAACTTCCTGTTTCACTAAAAAATTCCATGGAGTCACCAGCAGCCTGTAGCAGCAGTAGATATGGGCTGACAAACTGAGGTATGGGAAACCAATAGCTCCTTAAGATATGTGGAACCCTGGCCATTTATAAATATAAACCACAAAATCTATGAAATCGTCTGCCACATCCAAATAGTAACAGCGCTAGAAACTGTCACCCAAACAAAATGAGAGGCATTACATAGACTACTGTAAGCTGTGTGATTTGGTAAACCTAATTTTAAAGCCATAAACACAGGTAATGGGACCGGAATTAAAAGGTGTTACAATGAATAAATGGGAGAGTATTGGTGCCAAGCTTGTGAAAGGTATAATGGAAGGTTTAGCCCTGAAGTATTACTTAAAATGTTATGTGCATAGGAGAGGGGGAGCTGTGTCTCAAAAGCTGAGTAGAAAGTTAGGTATATGATGTGGGAAAGATTGTTTTTGTTTTGTATTTTTTAGTTTATTTACTATGTTAATGCTGTTTGCTCAAATCTCTTGACAGTTACTTGCAATGTCTTAACTTGGAACAACTAAAATAGTGGTTTCATGCCCTAAAGGGCCTATCACAATACCTGAGGAATGCCAAGTCCCTATTATCATGGCTACACAGGTAAAAACCACACTGTCTAAAGCCAAGAATACAGCTTCCATGGGACCTGATAATATCCCTGGCTGTATTCTACATGAATTACAAAGTGAACTGACACCACACCTGAGTACCCTGTTCAATCACAGCCTCACTTCAGGCTTTGTTCCTACTGAATGGTGCACTGCTATGGTCATACCACTCCACAAAGGGGGAGCAACTACAGACCCTGGGAACTACCACCCCATTAGCCTAATGAGTCTGATATGTAAGGCTATGGAGCGCATCATCATGGACCTTATTAATAAGGACATAGGGAATCTTCAAACTCTGGTCCCCATGCAGTGTGGGTTTGTGAAAGGTAGATCATGCCCGCTCAACCTAATAGACTTCTTTGAGTCTGTCACCAGAGCTGTGGATGAGGGCAAGGTAGTTCACACAGCCTCCCCAGATCTTGCCAAGGCCTTCAACACCATCCCTCATTCAGGAATCAAAGATAGACTCACTAAACTAGGCATAAACCCCTATGTAATAAGATGGATGGCCAACTGGCTCACTGATAGAACCCACACTGTGAAAGTAGCAGACTCCAAATCTGACTACTGACCAGTTACAAGTGGAGTCTCACAGGGATTGGTCCTACTTCTCTGAAGTTCAAGCCAACACAAAAGGACTCTGGCTGGCCAAGTTCGCAGATAATTGCAAACTGGGAGCCATTATTGATTCTCCAACTGATGTAGACATTCTACAGAAAGGCCTCACTGACACCAATGACTGGTGCCAGAACCATTGCTTTAAGCTCAATGCCAAAAAGTGCATTGTCATTCCCTTTGGGAAAATTTTGATGCCCATGAACTTCCACTTGGGCGGTAGTCCACTAAACACCGAAGGTGTGATAAGAGACTTGGTGACAAGTTGACAGCAACCTCTCCTTTGATAACCACATTGCCACTGTAGTCAGAAAGTCCTTCTATGTGGCACATCATTACAAAAGGTTTCTCATCCAGGAAGAAAGAGGTCATAATCTCTCTCTACTCATCCCTCATTAGACCTATTATAGAATACAACGCCCCATTTGGTATGTACCTCACTAGACACCCGCAACAACTGGAAACGCCACAAAAATACCTCACTAAGAGGATCTTAGGCCTTAGACACATGCCCTATATGGACAGACTCAAAAAACTCCAGCTATACTCTGCCTCTTATTGCCTACTTAGAGGTGAACTCTGCTTGACATACAAAGCCATGTCTGACCCAGAGCTGCTAGATATGCTACACCTAAAGAAATCCCATTCCCTCCATTCCACATGCTCCAGAGACCTTAACCTCAATACCACAATAAACAGAACATGCTGGAGGGACAGGTTCATAACCCAGAGACTTCCCATACTCTGGAATAAACTTCCCATTCACGTCGAGCAGAGCACTTCACTGGCCCTCTTTAAGATAAGTTTTGATGAGTGGGTGGGCAATAGGAAGTTCACCCTCGGATCACTTCAGTGGCCTTGCTTGACAGGAGTACTGGGAACTAACTTTGGGCAGCATGATGCCAGGGAATCTTCTTGGGCTAGACTTATATAGGCTCCAGGGCCATTAGCCTAGTACACACACCTATGAACCTATGGAAGAAACACACACATTTGTGTATTCATTTTTTTATCTATTTGTTCATTCACTCATGTTTGGTTACAGAGTAGTATACCGATCGATATTTTTTAAACACCTTTACTGAATTATCACTTGTAACATAGGCAAACTTACATTTATATTTATTTATTCATTTTTTATTTTACATTTGTTAATCGGGAGAGTTTGCCTGGATAAAAGTCCATTTTCAGAGGCGGGCCGGGGAGAAAAGCTCCAAGAGATAACATTTTTATAGTTAACATACAGTGTTATATGAAGAGATAACATTTTTATAGTTAACAGACAAAGTTATATGAAAGTAATCAAACCATATTAACAAGTTTATTATAGGATATATAACAAAACATGTGATGTATAATCTAAGTAGCATTACATAAATTATTCAGTTCCTGCCTTCTCTTAAACCTCATTTGTCATTCAAACATTTGTCCAGTGATCAGTATTGACCAATTTCAGGATCTGCTTGCATAAAATACAAAACATTTCAAAAACAAATGACGCAAAAACTTAAGCAATAGAAAATAGGTTCATAGGCAAGTACTACGCAATCCGTCTTTAGGCCATTTCAAGCCCAACCAAAAAAAAAACTCTGTTCAAAATGTCCATCTAACCTCAAGTAGAGCAAGACAAGATAGACCAAGAGAGAATTTAAGGCTGCCTATCCAATTATCAAGGTTTACCTTGATGGTGGCTAGGACGCTAATCTGCTTGACATGTAGTAGAAGTGTGTTCCAGAGGTGAGTGATATTTTGGGATATGAATCTCTCATTCCAATGTGTTTTCTTTATTTGCTGGTGAAGGCTAAGTTCCTTAAACTGAGTATTTGATGTACCTTTAGTTCTGTGAAGAGATAGGAGATCAAACAAGGTTGAATCTTTCATAGCACAAAACGCTAGACATAGATCTCCATATAAGAGTCTGTAAGAGACTGAGTGCAGAGAAAGGGCTGCCATCTCTCATGATAACTAAGATTTTTGAGGCCACTGATCTTTTTAGTTAAGAATCTCTGAGGTCTGTCAAGTTGTGTGATATGTTTAGATTAATACACATCAAATGGTGCATTATATGCAGCAATGGGTTTGATGAGATATGAGTAAAGAGGATTTAAGACTCCTATGGCCCTAGTGGAGATAACTTTGGAAGTTAGATGGGCCAGATAAAAGGCTTTCCAAACTACTGTGGAGACATGATGGCCACCTGATAAGGAATTATTAACAAGAATAAGCAGATCCCTTACAAAAGTGTCTGATTGGAGGGTACATCTCCTATATGGTAAACAAAATTGTTTTGTTTACCAAAATGAACTATGCTACACCGTTTTTTTTTTTGAGACCATTGTCCTTGTACCAATTCTTAATCTGGTCTAAGTAGTGTTGATGCAATTGTGGGTCAGCTGAAGATTGAATAACAACACCCAGTTTATAGTCATCTGCAAACTTAGTTAACCATAGGCCATAATTGCTGGCTTGATGGTCTAAGAAATATATACCAAACAGTAAAGGGCCCAAAACAGAGCCCTGTGGTACACCACTGGTAACCTTTTGCTTTTAGAAGTGGCACCTGCTACTCTAAGGGTTCTGTCAGACAACCAGTTAGCTGTCCATCTCACAATATAAGGATTTATATTCATTTTTACTAGTCATGCCTGCATAAGGAATAGTGTGAAAGGCCTTGGCCAGGTCAAGACTGCTTTGGTTAGTTTAAAAAAAAAAAATAATGAGGTTGAAGAGGCAGGACCTTCCTTTTGTAAAACCAAATGGATGAGGGTCTATTGTTAAGAGATTTTTAATGCCTAGATTGAATTAAGTCTGAGATAATATGCTCCGTAGCTTTGCATGTGATGCTAGTGAGACTAATGGGTCTGTAGTTAATAGAGTCCATGGTTGGCCACCCTTGTGTACTGGCATTACACCAGTGAGACTAATGGGTCTGTAGTTGCTAGAGTCCATGGTTGGCCACCCTTGTGTACTGGCATTACACCAGTGAGACTAATGGGTCTGTAGTTGCTAGAGTCCATGGTTAGGCCACCCTTGTGTACTGGCATTACACCAGTGAGACTAATGAGTCTGTAGTTACTAGAGTCCATGGTTGGCCACTCTTGTGTACTGGCATTACACCAGTGAGACTAATGGGTCTGTAGTTACTAGAGTCCATGGTTAAGCCACCCTTGTGTACTGGCATTACACCAGTGAGACCAATGGATCTGTAGTTACTAGAGTCCATGGTTGGCCCACCCTTGTGTACTGGCATTACACCAGTAAGACTAATGGGTCTGTAGTTACTAGAATCCATGGTTGGCCGCCCTTGTGTACTGACATTACACCAGTGAGACTAATGGGTCTGTAGTTACTAGAGTCCATGGTTAGGCCACCCTTGTGTACTGGCATTACACCAGTGAGACCAATGGGTCTGTAGTTACTAGAATCCATGGTTGGCCGCCCTTGTGTACTGGCATTACACCAGTGAGACTAATGAGTCTGTAGTTCCTAGAGTCCATGGTTGGCCCACCCTTGTATACTGGCATTACAATGTTGGTTTTCCAGGCTTCAGGAATGTAAACAGTGTTGAAGCTTAGATTAAAGAGGTTATGTACAGGTTCAGAAAGGCCATATTTGGCACTGATAATCAGGCAACCTGGTATGTTGTCAGGGCCCATGGATGAAGTATTCTTGTTTTTTGAAAGGGCTGAGATAATTTGTTATATAGTAATTAAAGAGGATGGCTGGGATTGTGGAACCATTAAGATAGCTATAACTGAGGGTGGAGTAAAATTTGCTCTACATTTGTTAGCTGGGATATTAGCTATTAACATTGGGTGAGATAGTATAGTATTATTGTGGACTAGCTTTGAACACTGTTGGGTGATAGTTCTTAACTTCCTCACATAGTTAAAGATTTACAATTATTTTTGGTTTTAGTGGCTCTTTTAAATTCATACATAGCTTTGAGCTTCCTAATAGTTCCCTTAAACTCTTTGTAGTTTGCCTAAGTGTGGACCTATAAACCTATGGACCTCCTAAGGTTTGTAGAATGAGACTTCTTATAAGTATTAAGCAATTTCTTTTCTCTTGTTGTATAATTAATTTATATGGGTGATCCACCACACAGGTTTGTTTTTAAACTTTTCTTTATATTTGAATTAGTAGTTCAGATTAGTTACACAGAAAAATTGTATATGTACATTATAATTAACAAGTAATCTGTTTGGATGTCACTCATGACTGTCTTTCATGTTTAGATTTTGTGTAATCTATAAGATTGGGAGGTTGGGGGGGGGGCAAGTTATGATACTTTTAAATATGGAGTAGAAATTTCAAAATTGTGGACTTGGAATGTAGGTGTCATCATCACATTTTCTGTTTTCCCCATTTTTACATAAGATTAGGGTGGTATGTAAACTGGCACCACCCCTTTTTCAGTTCTGTGACACACCCCTACTTCTTTGGCAGTTATACCCAACTGTTGCAAGGCTGCTCTCACAGAGTTCATTCATCTGTTGGCCTAATGTCCCCTTCTCCTCTTGCCTTTTTTTTCTCTCCCCCAATCTATCTCTACCAAATCATCCTCTGCTTTCATGCACATGTGACTGAAATACCGTAATCTGATTTCTGTGATCTTCTCTCTGTTTTAGGACTACTTTGGCTCAGTTCTGATATGTTCATTTCTTCTTCCGTCCTACATTATGAATCCTGCCGCCTGTCTCACGCACTTGCTTTCCATGAACTCAAACTGGGTTGCTCTGCTTTCACAATTCCAGTTTCTGAGCTATGCAGGTACATTGGTCACACCATTTCTGGAGACTATACTCTTCAGTTTCTTCAGTTTGCCTGTCTTACACTACCCTTATTAATTTATGCAGTATGGTTGCAGCACCTTTGCTTCTACCTTTCACCTCCTCATTCAGATTACCCTGATCTTCATCCATCCCTCTCAAGTACTTGAAGCTGTTAACCTGTTCTGGTAAATTCCTTTCTACCTCAGTTCTGTAGGTGTGATTTCCCCTTTTGCTGCCATGACCCCTTATCTTGTCTGTACACAATTTCTTGTAATTTGCCTTCAGTTTTGCATTCTGGTACCTATTTGCTGCTGATGTTCCTGTTAAGATTTTGCTTGTAGTGGCACATTGTCTGCATTCAGCTACTTTATTGATCTGTTCCTTCCATCCTGTTTCATACATTATAACAGGGGTTTGATACCTCCTTAATGCCCACTGGTGTGATTTTACCCTTTTTTACTTCTTGTGCATTGGCACTAAAATGTTCCTCTTCATTAATTTGGAATGCAACTCTCTCTCTCTTCTTCTACACTGTGATCAGTATCCCCATAAGCCATGGCATGGAAAATTTCAGGCATGACTAAGCATCTAAATGTCAGTAAAGATGCCTTACTGTACATCAACAGATAGTGTGATGTGATTCAGAGGTGTTTTTTTTCTAATCTTAGTAAAATGGAGAAAGAGCTAATTCCTGAAAGAGGAGTTTTCCAAACTTGAGTTGAACCAACATGTGAGTGAATGTACTTAGTTGAACTTATTTTAAGGTAATGGTATTTATCTGTGTGTGTGTGTGTGTTTTGTGTACGTGTGTGTCTGGGGTCTATATTAGATCAGCGAATGCTTAAAAAAGCGAACGCTGATTGATCGACCTTATATAAGCGAAAGCTTACAATCTCGAACTCAGATCAGCGATTTTTTTTCCTTGGAAAAAAAATCGCTGATCCAAAACACATACACACAGCACAAGCACACCAAACAAACAGAAATCCACACACACACACCTAAAATCTGACACCTAACCCTACACTAAACTATGCACACACCACTAACTATCCACTTACCTTAACCCAAACCCTATCCCTAAGGTCCGTCACTATCGCACACTCACCTGACCCGCTCCCTAACCTTAACTCACCTAAATCCGCCCTAACCCTCATGTCCACACAATCGCACACATACCTAACCCAAGCCCTAATCCTAACTCACCTAACCCACCCTAACACTCACATCCACACAATCGCACACTTACCTGAATCCGACCCGTAACTTTCCACCACAGCACTGAAAATACCGAAGCAACAGAAACGGACAACCAAATCCTTTCCCTAGGAAAAAAATTGAGTTTCTGTTGCTTCGATATTTCTAACTTTCACTAAAATAAGGTCGATCAATCAGCGTTCGCTTGTTTAAGCATTTGCTGATCTAATATAGACCCTGTGTGTGTGTGTGTGTGTGTGTATCTCTCTCTCTCACTCTCTCTCTCTCTGTCTATATATATATATATATATATATATATGGGTGTGTGTGTATAAATATATATATATATATATATATATATATATATATATATATATATATATATATATATGTATAAAACTAAGAAATGAACTTCATGACAATAACAACATTCAAAGAATAGTAAATCACACCAACAACTCTTGTAGTACTTTAGCACTTTCATCTTATTTATTATCAAGACTTCTTCAGAACGACATGTTTCATAATTGTGAGCACAATTTTGTGCAAGCAGATTTAGTGTGTTCCCTCTCTCCCTTACTCAACGTAAGCCTGCACATCAAATGTGCGCTTAGAAGGTATAAAGATTGAAATGTGATATGGTTTGAAGAATTGTGCAAGTGGATTTAATGTGTTTATGGATTTACAACTGTGCAAGTGAATATAATGCATTTCCTCTCTCTCTCTGACTTTTGCCCCCCCCCCCCACCCCTTACACACACACTCCCAGTCACATGGCTAGCCCCCACCAAGCCCACCAACACCCCCCGGTCTCACTTTTCACACAGCCATTCAAGGGGTGGTACCATCTGAACCAGCCCACGGGTGGTACCATTTGCACTGATCCAGACTTCTGGGGCTCTGTATTATACATATTTTCCTACCCATCAAATCCCGGCTCCACACTCCTTGTCCTGGGCGGCCCCCCAAACAGCACCCCCCTCAAGTCCACACCACATTCCTCCCACTCCCCCCTCGGATGGCATACCCACCCATTTCTCTACACACACACATGCACACACACACACACACACACACACACACACACACACACACACACACACACACACTGATACCCAAGCATAATAGGACTGTGTACCTGACTCCTCCAACTTCGTCCGTGCCCTTCTTTAGTTACCTTTGGAGGCATGGACTCATAAGTTACGCAAAGAAACTATACCTAATTTCTGGGTTGTCCCATCAGGGATGAACAAATCTGGGTGTTAATATTGGAATTATCACAGCATGACTCTCATCCTTCCCGCTCCCCCATGTTTTTTTTTGTGCTTTTGCACACGATCCCTATTAGGATGCACACGGCACCACAAGGATATTACTGTCTGACCAATTTACCTTATGTAATGTTAATGAAAATGCACACAGCACCCTGGCTGTTCACAATTTACTATTGGAAAGGAACTGTTGTTAATTTAAATGGACTGCTAGCTAGAATTAATGTATTTAAACAAAGTGAAAATGGTTGCTCACAGTTATGAAACATGTCTTTCTGAAGAAGTCTTGATAATAACTAAGAGAAAAGAGCTAAAGTACTACACGAGTTGTTGGTGTGATTTACTATTCTTTAAATGGTGTTATTGTCACGAAGTTAATTTCTTAGTTAAAAATTCATTTTTTGAGTGCGGGTAATTTTAGTTGTAAATATATATATATATATATATATATATATATATATATGTATGCATGTATATAGAGGTATGTTTTGTGTGATTGGTGGGTTAGGGATCTTTCTGTGTATTCTTACCCCTTTTCATTTGTTAGTAATATTAATGTTTCCTTTCCTTTTGTTATGTTTTTATCTCATTCCCTCTAATGGAGCTCTGGAAATCTGCACCATAACTTCCAATGGGCGGAGCTTAAGTTTTTTGATAGAATCAAATTATATCCTCACATTTTCAACAAATGTACATATCTGTCGAACTCTAGGGGTTACTAAACAATTATAAATGGCAAATTCTTCAGCACAAACAAGTTTTGTAGTGGTAGCATTTTTTAGTTTCAAGGTCTTAAAATAGATTTTATAAGCCACAGTAAATGTAGTAGCTATTAAGTTTGTAATGGTTTGTAAACAACTTACAATATCGCAGCAACCACTCAAGTTACACACTACTGTAAGCTGCACTTTGTTCATTCAGCTGAGGGCTTTCATATGAGGCTAAGCAGTTCTGTCTGTGATACTTGGTTGTCAAGATATTTAGAAATACACAGTAACCAACCTCCGTGCAGAAACGCTGACTGCCTTACAAGCCAGTCACACACTAATGCGGTAAGCACTAGCAGCCCAGCCTCTTCGGCTCAAAAGAAAGTTAAGAAACACTGACTCCACACACTAATGCGGTGAGCATTAGCAGCCCAGCCTCGTCGGCTCAAAAGAAAGTTGAGAAACACTGACTGCACACTTCCAAACGGTTATGAAGCATTCAACTGCTTCAATGTAAATTCAGCAATGCGACACTCATAGCATCCAAACGCAGAATAAAAAACAATGGCTCCCTCTCTTTTTTAAACGGAACGTTCTTTATTCACTGTGATTTAACAACAGTTAGCGCTTTCACCCTCATAAGGGCTTCCTCAGACTGTACAATAAGTTTAGGTAGGAACAGCCTTTATATAGTCTACGTACTTAACTAGATAATTTTTCCTGATTTACTTTTGAAATGGCAAAAGTTAAATATGGAATTAAGTTTTAATTATATGAAACTCCTAATAGAGTTTCATAAACCAGAAGAGGAACTTTTGAGACAAAAGGTTAATGACAGACATACAGCCATTATATCAAAATACAAAAACTGTAAAACTAATATAGGGCTGGACAGGCTAATGGACAATGTCATGCTGTATGAAAAAAGATTACTGAATCAAAAAAAGACCAAGATTGAAAGGGATGTAACGGATTTCAGAAATGGACAGGTCTTCACTTGGCCGAGGACGGCTGTGACTGATAGACATGTAATACCTTTAGTTAATGATAAAATGGATGTAATTACAACCAATGTTAGAAATGTTGATACAGTGAAAAGAAAAAATGTTGAAAGTGAGAATATTAGCACAGCATTAGATGATGTTGAAACTGTTATTGATGAAGTTGTGACAACAAACATTTTGAATGATAACAGTTCAATTGAAAGGGATAAGAATGTGAATTTGTACCCCACCATACTACACACTAAGGGGAAGAGTGATGATAATGGAGGAAGTACCAGTGTCATGGGTATGGTAAATACCATAAACACAATGAATGGCCAGATGTCAGTTTTTAGGAAGAAAATAGTCTCTATTGAGAATGGAAGAGAAAAAGATACCTCCATTAACACACGGGAGGTCCCTTTCCCCATACAAACCTACAAACTCAGAGGGAGATCACGTTCATCAAGCAGAGGGAGACAAAAAAGAAAATTAGGAGAAACAAATCAGGCGGGACCCACATTGAAAAAGATGTGGGCAACGAAGTCGAATCCTTAGTCATGAACATGTCACATAGGAAGTTAAGTCCTAGTGAGGAGCAAATTTTAAACAAAGGCTTATCATTCATACCAAGCAAGATAAGTGATAATACTGAAACTATTATAGATGTAAAAATGTTTATAAGAAATATACAGTTGAAACTAGACTTTGGATCAATAGATAAAGACAGAGTTACTAATAAATTCAAACCCCCTAGTACATATGTCCCTTTACTACATCCGGTGCTGGAAACTTTCTCCAGGTTAGTAGAAAATGATTTGCATGCTCACAGCCTACATAGAAACACAAGGAAATACAAGAATAACTTAACATGGAAGCAAAGAAAAGCATTACAAGAGTTAAAGAATGACAGCAGTATTATTATAGTACCTGCTGACAAAGGAGGACCCATAGTGATTATGGACTATGAACATTACTCCTGTAATATGAAAAATATGTTAGATAATGACGGATGTTATTTAAGAACAGACATTAATGAAGTGATTAGTAAAATATTTAGGGTCTATGATACAATTGATGATCTATTTAGAAGTAAACTCATAAAAAAAGATTTCTTTAAGTTTCTAAAAATTAGCAATCCACTTCTTCCAATTTTAAAAGGATTACCCAAAGTACATAAAGGACTTGATAATCCACCCATGAGGCCCATTGTCTCCGGACAAGGATGGCTTACCGAACCTTTCTCACTCTTTGTGGAACACCATTTAAGAACAGTAATTGAACAAAATATAAATATTTTAAAAGACAGTAAACAATTCTTATTAGACTTATATGGATATTTGTCTAAAATAGGTGAAACATTTGAGTACATATTTGTAACTTTGGACGTAAAGAGCTTGTTTACTGTGATACCGAATTCTGAAGGTGTTGAAAGTATTCAAAATTATTTAAAAAAACATACAGATATGGACCCTCAATTCATTGACCTACTAACATTATTTTTAGAAATTATATTGGAGAATAACATCTTTGTGTTTGAAGAAGAGATTTACATACAAAATGATGGCGTAGCTATGGGCACTTCTTGTGCAAATAGCTACGCCAACATAGTCATGGCAGAATGGGAGAACGAATGCTTATTCCCTCTACAAACCTTTAGACAACATGTCACATTTTATAAAAGATTCGTAGATGATCTTTTCCTGGTGTGGAAAGGTAGTGAAGATACTCTATCAGAATTTCTGATAGAAATTAATAACCTCAGTAGTTTTCTGAAATTTACCATGAATCATTCAAAAGATTATATTTCCTATTTAGATGTTAATATTATAAAACTTCACAATGGGATAGTGAACACATCTATACATAGGAAAAAATGTTATAGAAATACCCTCCTACACAGGAGGAGTATGCATCCCAAACATATTTTTGATAATATAATAAAGGGACAAATTATGAGAGCGTCCAGGCTCAATCCCACATTACCAGGATATGAAGAAGAATTAATAGGGCTTAAACAGAAGTTTATAGATAGGGAATATAAAGAAGAAGATATAGTACAAACAATAAAAGAAGTAGATGGAATGAGGGATACTAGAGCACGTCCATATTTCATGGATAGAGGAAATATAGAAGACAGTGATGACAAAAAAGAATTTAATAGCCTTCCAGTCACAATCTTCTACACTAGTGATATCAAAGATGTGAGAGACATCATTAGCAAACATTGGCACATATTAGAGCTAGAGGATGACATAGGTAGGTTAGTAGGAGGGACACCAAAATTTTGTTACAGGAACAAATCTAATATAAAAAGGACATTGTGCCACAAAGGCCATAATAATTATGTTGTACACAAAACAAATACCATTCCTTGTAAGAGCTGTAAACAATGCTCATTTATAAACACGGACACATTTTTTAAATCACCGGTCACAGGTAAAGAATATAACTTCCAAACGGGGACAAATTGTAGGTCAGAGAACGTCATATATTTGGCCCAGTGTTACTCCTGTGAAGCCTTCTATATAGGAAAGACAAATCGACAATTAAGAGAGCGCATCAGGGAACACACTTATGCGATAAGAATAGGAGATGAGAAGAATGCACTGGCCAAGCACAATAAAATAAAAGGAAATACACATACATTTAGTTTTTTTGTGATACAAACAATAAAGAGAACTATAAGAGGAGGAGATATTGAAAATTATACTCTAGAACAAGAAACTAAATGGATAATAAGGTGTAGGTCAGATCACCCCCCTGGCATAAATGATAAAATAAGCTTACAACCTTTTTTGAAAAAGAGAAGGCTGAAGCACTGAAACACCTTTTAAAATTGAAATCCCACCATTAATGAATATGACTAATGAATTGATAACATACTAGGCACCATACAATCAGTTTTTAGCAGATAGTTTTAGCAAATAGTTATTAAGGTTTTATAAATAGGTATAAACAACAATTTATTGATAAAAATCCATATGCTTGTGGAAATGTGTATATATACATATAATCATTAGGTCACATGATTTTTTATTTTCTATTTTTTATTTGTTATTTTTTCTATATGTTTTTAAAAGTCTATTTATAAATTAAAGGTAATTTTATGTGAGTTTATAATGTTGTATATACATTTTATAGAATACACCATATACAATTGCGTTCACTGTAGTATAAATTAAAGGTAAAAGCACTTTAATGAATGATTATCGCCACCTATTGATATGTGGAAGCCATATCATTTGTGAAGAATAAATGTTACTATTGGCAGATTGGTTTAGAAACTGTACAATACTAATAATGTAACAAATATATATATAAACTGTGTACGAAATACTAACTAGATCCTTTACAGATATTTGTAATAGGACGCTAGCTGTTTAACTGCTGTTCAACTGCTGATCATTCAGACCATATGTTTTTCATCTACGTAAATTACAAATTATCTAGTTAAGTACGTAGACTATATAAAGGCTGTTCCTACCTAAACTTATTGTACAGTCTGAGGAAGCCCTTATGAGGGTGAAAGCGCTAACTGTTGTTAAATCACAGTGAATAAAGAACGTTCCGTTTTTAAAAAAGAGAGGGAGCCATTGTTTTTTATTCTGCGTTTGGATGCTATGAGTGTCGCATTGCTGAATTTACATTGAAGCAGTTGAATGCTTCATAACCGTTTGGAAGTGTGCAGTCAGTGTTTCTCAACTTTCTTTTGAGCCGACGAGGCTGGGCTGCTAGTGCTTACCGCATTAGTGTGTGGAGTCAGTGTTTCTTAACTTTCTTTTGAGCCGAAGAGGCTGGGCTGCTAGTGCTTACCGCATTAGTGTGTGACTGGCTTGTAAGGCAGTCAGCGTTCCTGCACGGAGGTTGGTTACTGTGTTTTAAATTGTTCATAGCAGGAACGCGCTCTCTAGTGGAACGCTTTTCTAGATTTGACTGAGCCATATTTAGAAATACATTAAATTTATGACACAATAAATAAATATATGAACAGAAATTACTCTCTTTCCCTGCACTAGAGGGAAGTCCGATATCAATACAGTTTTATTTTTTCCCTTGGTAAGCAATACCTTGTATGTAGCGTGGTTTTGAAATTATTAATGCAGATATCACCAAGAAATCTTTGATGGTTAGAGGTATCAGTAGGATGTAACTATAGAATCGCCTATAGAATCATTTATAGAGTTAAGATAAGATGGCCTATTTTTAGGGATGATCTTTTCTGGGGTGTGTGCATAGCAGTATGTATTTTTTATTGCTGTTTTATTATTATGTTGTATGTTATTGATATCCTTTTAATTAAAATAAAATCCATGTCCATTTTAAAAAGTGGGTAGATTCTTCATTGTCCACTTAATTATCTCCTAGCATCGGTAGTTGAGATGCCCGTTTATTGTCTCATCCCCTGAATAGCATCTTAAATGTACAGCATCCTTCTTATGTTCCACTGTCGTTTCTGTCCTGGAGTTTAAATCCAGGTTCCTGGTATAGGGACAGAACCAGGAGTCTTCTGATCCAGATGCACCACTGCCTCCTGAGCCCCTGACTTTGTAAATTTGGTATGAAAATACAATTGAAGTCTGGTAGGTTTCATTTTAAATGGGCAAGCAATTTTGAAAGCTCAATAGAAATAGATTGGTATGAATAATATGAAAAAGGGTCTCTCTGAAAGTGTTTGATAAAATGTCACAGTTTGTAAATGGCGACAGTGAGAGGAATGAAACTGTAAGTAGCAAATTAATAGATACCCTATACACATAGGAGGTGAACATTATATTGAATTGTGATATTTTGGAGGTAGTGAGAGTAACAGGAGTTAACTGCATTGTATTATTATATTTTTTCAGACCGATGAAAAGATGAATGAAATTATGACGGTAGCCCATACTTTTCTCCAGAATTTCTGTGCAGGGAATCCACAAAATCAAATTCTACTCCATAAGCATTTCAATCTGTTCTTACATCCTGGTGTAAGTACTTCCTTTCTCAAGATTATAAAATCAACATCTTCTCATAAAAAATGTATTTATTTACTACCAATATATTAATATGTAATCAAATCCTGATCAGTTTGTGTTGACTGTTGGCAAGATGGCATGGTTTACAAAGGGGCAGCCTTAATCTTAGTGTCATCTTATGACCAGAATGTGTGTGTTATATTTTACAGCATTTTCATGGCACTGTAAAGAATGTCTGATTATTTCACATTGCACTGTTCTAATCGTTTGATGGTTTTGCCTTTTAGCTTCTTGAAGCTGAAACAATGAGACACATCTTCATGAACAATTATCATCTGTGCAATGAGATCAGTGATAGGGTGGTACAACATTTCGTACATTGTATAGAGACCCATGGCCGACATGTGCATTATCTCAAATTTTTGCAGACCATTGTGAAAGCGGATTCCAAGTATGTGAAGAAATGTCAAGACAAAGTTATGACTGAGGTACGCCTTTGACACTTTCCTGCATCATTTCTTTCAGTATCCTAATGTCTATCTAAGAGCTTGTTGCTACCTAAATGCATCAAAGGTTTTATACAAAAAGGAAGATCCTTACACTGAAATATGAGATTATATTTTATCTAAAGATTCAAAGCTGTGTAAGCTTAGTATAATTATATAGAAGTTACACAGTTACCTGGCCATAATTAGGGCTGTGTGTATGTGTGTACAAGTACCAACCCCAATTTTTTTCTGCAGTAATTTATTCACCCATTATAAAGTGTATTTACATGTTTGTCTGTCATTCAATGTTACTTAGGACAGAACTTAATATACATTTGAGGAATCTCAGCTGTATACGTTTTGAAGATATACACTAGTGAAAAACTGATGGCCAGAAGCCATAGAATCATTCATTGATATTGGAAAATTTGTTTTTATAATGTATGTGGAAAGGCAGGAAGTCTGTAACACATCAGAACTTGGAGGCCAGGATGGGGCACACATCTGTCTGGATCTGGCAATCTGCCATTTTGCAACTGAAAAATATTAAACATTTCAAAGGTGCCACCAAATTTACTATTTTAAAATTCACAGTTATTTCCAGGAAGAGAGTGATGTTCAAAGTCTGACAAGTATGTAAGAGAAGTGATCACTGTAGTCATTTTCTTTCTTTTTGAAAATATGTTTTACTCATCTTTAAATAAAAAGACAACAGAAGGAAAGAGAAAAAATTAGAGAAAAGGAACACATCATGCATGATAAACGTGTTGGCTTACTACAGTCCATCAAACATGTTAGCTTACTACAGTTCATGAAACATGTTAACTTACTACAGTCCATGAAACATGTTAACTTACTACAGTCCATGAAACATGTTAGCTTAATACAGTCCATGAAACATGTTAACTTACTATAGTCCATGAAACATGTTAGCTTACTACAGTCCATGAAACATGTTAACTTACTACAGTCCATCAAACATGTTAGCTTACTACAGTCCATCAAACATGTTAACTTGCTACAGTCTTTGAAACATGTTAGCTTACTACAGTCCATGAAACATGTTAGCTTACTGCAGTCCATGAAACATGTTAACTTACTACAGTCCATCAAACATGTTAGCTTACTACAGTCCATGAAATATGTTAACTTACTACAGTCCATGAAACATGTTTGCTTACTACAGTCCATGAAACATGTTAGCTTACTACAGTTCATGAAACATGTTAACTTACTACAGTCCATGAAACATGTTAGCTTACTACAGTCCATGAAACTTGTTAGCTTACTACAGTCCATGAAACATGTTAACTTACTACAGTCCATGAAACATGTTAGCTTACTACAGTCCATGAAACATGTTAACTTACTACAGTCCATGAAACATGTTAACTTACTACAGTCCATCAAACATGTTAGCTTACTACAGTCCATAAAACATGTTAACTTACTACAGTCCATGAAACATGTTAGCTTACTACAGTCCATGAAACATGTTAACTTACTACAGTCCATCAAATGTTAGCTTACTACAGTCCATGAAACATGTTAACTTGCTACAGTCCATGAAACATGTTAGCTTACTACAGTCCTTGAAACTTGTTAGCTTACTACAGTCCATGAAACATGTTAGCTTACTACAGTCCATGAAAAATGTTAGCTTACTACAGTCCATGAAATATGTTAGCTTACTACAGTCCATGAAACATTCTAGCTTACTATAGTCCATGAAACATGTTAGCTTACTACAGTCCATGAAACATGTTAACTTACTACAGTCCATCAAACATGTTAGCTTACTACAGTCCATGAAACATGTTAACTTACTATAGTCCATGAAACATGTTAACTTACTACAGTCCATCAAACATGTTAGCTTACTACAGTCCATGAAACATGTTAACTTACTATAGTCCATGAAACATGTTAGCTTACTACAGTCCATGAAACATGTTAGCTTACTACAGTCCATGAAACACGTTAACTTACTACAGTCCATCAAACATGTTAGCTTACTACAGTCCATGAAACATGTTAGCTTACTACAGTCCATGAAACATGTTAACTTACTACAGTCCATCAAACATGTTAGCTTACTACAGTCCATGAAACGTTAACTTACTGTAGTAAGCTCATGTTAGCTTACTATGAAACATGTTAACTTACTACAGTCCATGAAACATGTTAACTTACTACAGTCCATGAAACATGTTAGCTTACTACAGTCCATGAAACATGTTAGCTTACTACAGTCCATGAAACATGTTAACTTACTACAGTCCATCAAACATGTTAGCTTACTACAGTCCATGAAACGTTAACTTACTACAGTCCATGAAATATGTTTAGAAATTTGTGATAAAGTATATGAGTTTATCACATTTTTAACTTTAGATTTTTTAAGTTAACATATGTTATACTGGAATAACAGTGTAACTGTAACATCTAGTTAGTAATATCAAACAGTATTATTAGACATTTTAAATTCATATAGTAGCACATCTACAAAAAATCTTTCCCAGATAAGTTAATCATCTTCTCTAAATTAAAAACTTTCTTATAAAATATGGCAATCAGAAATTGTAAGCAGCACATTTACCATATTTAATAATATATATTTTTGGCTAATGTGAATGTATTCCAAAGCTATCTTATCTACAAGACTAGAATGCTTCTTGGAAAATAAACAGCAAAAAGTTTGATACAGTTTAACATGATTTTACTTTCTTAAACTTTGTTACAAAATAATTGATAAAATATCACCCAAATTAAGTAATATTTAATAAAGCATCTCCAACTTTATTTCAGAGCTTTCCAGTTTTTGGTTAAACTTTTAACAAGTTGGTTAATACTTAACCTTTTGTCACAGAAGGAATCTGAAATGATATATATGAATTGCCTGTATGATATTTATAAATTGTAGAAATGTAGTGTTTAGTATAGTTACCTTGCAGGAATTTTAATTAGGTTTAGCTAAAGCAGGCGTCTCACAAAGAGCAACAACATGTATTTATGGAGTAAGTGTCCCTCTGACAACTATTTTAACGTTCCCTGATTTTGTAGAATGTTCATGATTTTCCTTAATACTTATAGTCTACTCATCATAAAATTTGTAATTTTTAAGAAAATCATCAATGATTGTACTCACTAAATAAAGGCAGATATTGGAGTTTTGAACCTCATATTCTTAAAAACAAAACAAGTTGCTAAGGAAAACCTACAGTTATAGCAACTTTCTAAGCATGCAAGAACAATATTTAAAATGTGACCCTGATTTTTGGCCATTTGCCCTCCTTTGTTTTTTGGTTTGTCCTTGATTCTTGAACTAATAACTATGCCAACTGCTTAGGTCCACAAAGCTAAGATGAAAATGTTATAGTACTTTGTTATTCAAGTACAGTATGACAACATTTGGGATTTCTGTTCTTAAACCATACATATGTATGCAATTTTAGGCTGTGGCCGTGTCTTTATATTTTTACTAGATGAGTCTGACTACATACTACAGATCTATATTCTTCAAAAAATTTTATCACCTAAGAGTGCAGAAGTAACAGTATCTTAAAATTATTAAATGCTTTGCATCTTAAGCTTTTCTGTTAATTTAAAGTGCAATTCTGCTGTTTCTAGACATCTTTATTTTACAATTCTTTTCATTTCTACTTACAATCCTGATGTTAGAGTTGCATGTATTTTGCAAAAAAAAATCATGAAAATTATATATTTTTTATATATCTCTTACCTTCACTCTCTATTAAGTTTTTCTCTATGACTACACATACAAGCATGTCATACTGGGTATTCAAAATAACTTTTTTAGAAGAACAGCTACTTTCCTACATTATCTTTTGAAGACTGCCTTATGATAAATGCTAATTTTCAATGTAAAGGCTTCCACCTGCAAAACATAATTGGCAACTAACAACAAAGCTACCAAATCGCTTGACGTCAGAAAAGCACAAAACACTTTGTCATAAGCTTTCATCCACTTTAATGATCGTGAACTTCATCAGAATGATCATCTAATTAATTTGAAGTGTTTTTTACAATTAATGTAGTCCCTACAAAATTTATATTTATTTTTATACAAGGGACAAAAATTTTTTTAAAAGTTTATTAATGTATATATACATACATATATATATACATATTCATGTATATTAATACATACATAGATATGGTTTATGTTTTATGTATTAACTTTTTACTGTTGTCATTTTAAAAGTTAATTGAATTGTAACGTGACTATGCAACAAGTGATAAAAAGAAGTTGGAAGGGGTAGGTGATCATTCTGATGAAGTTCACGATCATTAAAGTGGATGAAAGCTTATGACAAAGTGTTTTGTGCTTTTCTGACGTCAAGTGATTTGGTAGCGTTGTTTTTTGTCTTTGGACGACTTTGCTGTGGTTATCTAGTTCATAATTGGCAACTAGTATTTCTAGGATATAACACTCTCATGTTGCTACAGGTAACATGGAAATACAGTAATTTATATAACTATTTAGGTGAGCTTTGTGGGTTAAGTTTTTATGATGATATGGCATGGGATTTCCTCTTCAAGAAATAATCACCATGCTGTACTCTTCAATAAAAATTAAATGCAAAATTTGCATACTTTTTGCATTAAAACAATATAAATCAGTGCTGTAAATAGTAAGAAGATTATGCAGGTTTACATACGTTTGTGCGAATGACATTCTATCGGCTACAATCTGCTGGAAATCAGAATGTCGAACTCACAAACATCTGTGAACCAGATAGTTGACTCCACTTATGTGAATGCACTACTGCATTTGCATAAGTGTAAGTCAACTATCTGCACAGAGATCGCAGTACAGTGGGGAGTGGAAATTCATCCACATCCCCACTGTAGTGCAATCTCGGAGTTAGAATATATAAGTGGGGGGGGTGCAGGGAGGCTTGCCTCCTGCAAAAATGTTATTTGTCATATAGGAGTCTGATTTACATCAGCTCCTATATGGCTTTCACATGGTGGTTTTGACAACAATGTCGAGTCAAATTCATCGAGCATTTGGTTCGACATTGTCAACGTTATTTTTTTTTTACTTCGGTATTACTATTCGTTTATTTGAATAGAAAACAATAGTAAACTGATTATGCATATCCCAAGAGCACATGATTTGTACTTGCCTTTGAAAGTGCAGCTGTACACATTTAATAAACACTACAAAATGTCATTCAAACACTTCTCATAAATGTTTAATATTTGTGCCCCTAAGGACAATGTAAGATGTCCATACTTTTGTCATTTTGATGAGCATTATTGATGCATTGCAGCATTGTCTGACTTCAGATATTCAACACTACAGAAAATAATTAAATTCCTTTGATATTCATCCATCATTCAACAGCAATATTTCCCATTCTTCCACTGAACATAATAGGAGCTGAAAGGTGTGACTGAATTTGAAAGGGACTGAAATCAAAGTTTCCAATCTTAGCAAGGGAAAAAATGAAACCTGATTGGTTGGGGAACAATTTCATATTTTCATCTTGAAGGAAGAAAGCGCATGGCACTTTGATAATAAATTATGGAAGGGCAACTATTCCTGTTACAGGAAAAATATATACATAATCAATTCCAGGGTAATCTAGAGAAGAACTTGAGTGAGACCCAAAACAATTGGGCCTTTTAGTGTTATAGTAGTCAGAATCACTGTCTTATATCTCCAAGATGCAGAATTCAAGAATGGGTCACTTTGACTGTATAACTTTAATGTGTATATGTGCCCTACAAACATGCATTTGAAGAGATGTAGCCTTCACTTAATCATGCAGTTAGGTGTGATAAAAGTATTCTAACACAGTGTTCTAACACAAAAGGGCTTTCACATGTTTTCTTATTTACATCGATATACTTTAGTCAACACACTAGAAACTATTTTAAGTATATATGTATATGTATAGGGGCACAGGAAACTAACATCTGGCAACAGGATGACTGGGAATATTCTTGGGCTAGGCTTCTGTTGCCTCTAGGGCCATTAGCCTAGTACTCACCTGTGAACCTATTACTGCCTTATAACTGCCTTATAAAAACAGAATGGTGTGGGGCCAAATGAATTCTGTTATGAATATATTTAGCAAATGATTCATACCTAAATTTAAAAGACTACTTTTCCTTTAAGAAATGGTACATTCTTGAATCAATTGAAAGCCATAAGCACAGCCTTTAATAGCCCTCAGATAATATAAGCAAACTTTTTTAACAATTCCAGCTTAGTCTCTTGAAGCACTGATATTTTAATGTTAATAGCAAAATAATAAACATTGTGTAATTCATGGTGGGTCATTATAATGTTTCTTAACAGTATGAAGCATTTTCCAATAATTAGACTGATAATGAACTAGTTTACTGCTTTGAACAATAAGATGCACTTCATGGACCAGATTCCAAAAGATGTGCTTTCAGAATAAGTCACTTACTTCGAGACTTGCTCGCCAAGTAAATGACTTACTCTGATCACAAATCTTTTGGAATCTGGCCCTCTGTTATAAGCCTTGTTTACAGGTAGGCCTTACACCAAAGTAAGTCTCTTATAATGAGAACAAGTCATTCAAAATCAGGGCAGACTTGCACTGGAGTAAGTCACTTAAACTGAGAACAAGTCATTTGGAATCAGGCCCTATGTGACTTTCAAGGCACCTGAAAGTAGACAGCAAGTCATAGAAAAGTGCATAAACCTGAGCAGCCAAGAAATACAATTCGTTACTCATAAAATATGATTTTTGTCCTTAATAGTTCTATTCTTGGGTGGTAAGTATCCAGCAGAAGTTAGAAAGAGTATCCTGCCATTTAGTTATTTTACTTTTTTTATTTTGGAACTGACATAGATGTACATAAAGGATATAATAATTCAGTTATAATAGACATGTTAGTAATGGACACTTTATGGTCATGAGGTTACCATCTGTTACTCCAAGACTGTAAATGTTGCTCGAGTTTTTCATAGGTCAGGACTGTAATTTGTATAATAATTTCACTGTTAAAATAAGTAGCAACTCCAATGTATCTTGCATAATATGTTGGTCATATAGCATGAAAAGGTTTCCTTACAGGATTTCATGAACATTTAATGCATAAGACCTTAGTTTGATATTAATTTCGCAATCTGAAAGTTTTTCAAAAATAAATTATGGCTATGACATCTAAAAATATAAATGATGAAGGTTTTGGTATATAGAACATAAGATCATCTTTGGTTAAATATAAAGTGTTAAAAGGTGTGTAAAAACTCCATAAATTTCCAAGCAGTGGTAGTTATGTTGCATAGCTAATAAAAATGTTAGAGAAGCAACAGATAGGCTTGGCGAGTTATATATCAAAATGAAAAAATGTTTAGTTATCCATTAGCCTAATATAATAGCACTATACTAGTTACTATGTACTTGTTAAACTGTTACAGTATAAATCATTTGTAAAAGAGAGAGTCATGTTTGTTTTATTTTTTTTTGTTTTTTTTTTAAATTTTTTTTATTGATTTTTAGTCATAACATAACAAATCAAATCCTACAACATGACTAAAAGATATGTACAGACAAAAATTCCTCTACATACAATAACTATATACAAATATACAAAGCCCATCTATGTAGAACCCCCAGGTCGGAGGATCTAGTGCTGTGTGATTACGTTAATATATTTTCGTATACCAGTTTCCAAGCTTCCCTCTGTGATGGATTTAGCCTCATGGAATACCACAAGTATTTATGAGCAGAAAAATGCTTCCCAACTATCTGTTTGAGTCCTTCCCATGATAGGGTTGATCTATCTTTCCAATTTAGGGTGATATAGTATTTTATCATCATAAAGGCTGTTATTAGGAAATAAGTGTTCTTAATGTCCATGTCTACCGGGGGTATGTGAAGAAGGGCAAATTGCCATGAAAGGGTAGATTTTTCATAACCCATTTTTTCTAATTTGACTCTGAGGGCGCACCAAAGTCTGTAAGTGCATTTGCAACTCCAAAAGATGTGGATAATATCTGCTTCCGTCCTAGGGCAGAATTGACAAAAGGGTGGGACTTCCTTGTACATCTTGTTTATTAAAGCAGGGGTGTAATATGCGTTATTTACAATCATAAGTTGGGTATATCTGAATTTTAACAGAGGAATAGCTTTGGAAAATTTTTGAGTGGCTTGGGCAATGGAATTGGAGGAAATCGAGGGGTCTTGTTTTAGCCAAAAATCAGAGTGGATAGCCTCTTTCGTGCATCTAATTGCTGAGATTAATTTGTAGGAGTGAGATACCATTTTCTTTTTACGAGTTAGCAGATTCCATAGTACCTTACACAACTCTATTTGAGGATCGGGAATATCTGTATCTCTCCAGAATTTGTTGCAAATGTCCATTAGTTGTCTAATCATAGTGGTGTACTTGATGTTTGTTTTGTTTTTAATAGCCGTTAATTAATGTCCAGGAAGGTTTACTAAAGACCTCCTTACATCTACAGTAGGAAGTGTTCAGTGACTTTTTTTTATTCACTTTATCAGTAATGTGATAAATTCCTAGATTTCCTTTGCTGTAAAAGTAGGTTCATTGAGTTGTAATACCGATTGTAATGTTTAATGTTTAGACCATAAGACATATAAAGTGTATCTTATACATTTGGAATGGAGGTCTTTTTGTGCTTTTAAAATCATAGTTATTAGGAAACATGATAATGCAGGAGTTTAAATGAAGCTATTTAAATGAAGTTTGCATACATGGTTAGGCTGTGAAGGATGAAATCTATAAAGATGAGAAGGCAAGCCATTAGTTCTTCTTTCTATCCTCTTCTGGACTAAGTGAAAGGGCGTAATATTCAATTTCCTGTGAAATAAATAGGACTAATAAGATGTTATACTGATTTTAATTAATAAAACTGAAAGACATATTCAGTAAATAAATCTATTAATACTTATTAATATTGTGTAAGATAATACTGTAGCGCTGTGACTTGTTTGCAAGGGCTTAACTGATGAAAAGAGGGAACACCTAAACTGTTTTCTTTCTAGAGTGTATTGCCCCCTGAGCTTCCATGTAGGGGGCTTCACCCACTACAGCTTCCATAGCTGTGCATAA